>NW_022639738.1:131588-140457 GCF_010583005.1 Odontomachus brunneus | reverse complement strand
TTAAAATGAATATTACATAGGATTTACCACAGCTTCAAAATTAATACGATTAGCTGCCAAAAAAATTTCCATGTTTTGAAAGTCTTCTCTTGTTTTTAATGGAATATTTGGAATGTGAAAAGGTGTCATGGATTTGGCATAATCTGGATTGACAGACCGCATAATGATTGCCTGGTTTATCAGCACTGAATCCAACTTTTTGCTTACCTCCAGGAGTACTGTACTGTTCAGCATAATTTCATTATGACATTGTTTGTATGTAAAATTACCTGACAAAAGAAACAAAATATCAATTGAGAACGTGCAAAGAATATCAAAACCATAACTACCTATACTGTAAAATATCTTTACCTTTGGATTTGAAAGAGTAAGAAGGCTCCAGTTGCATTTTTGTCTCTTCGTCGCTTTTTTTCTCAAGTAAAATGCCATTTTGATTAGTTTCTGAATCCGGTGATGAATAAGAACATGCTTCAGATCTCGTACCACAAGTGATGGTGTGTACCAAGGAACATTGTGAATTTTGAGACAAACATGAAAGTCCCTTATCAGAACTATTTATCTCTGTTGAGAATGGAAATGAAGATTCAGTATGATCTTGAAGAGAAATATCACTCGATGCTACATCAGGTGCAGATATTGACAAGTTATGAGTGGAAGTTTTATGAATCTCTGAGGTTTTACTCTTTTTGTCGTTTGCCACTTTTTCCTTGATAGGGGAGGGAACTGAGGACATTTTACTATTAAAAAATGTTGCTGCACTATTCTCGCTTGGCATTCTGACGGACATAAAATTTTTCCGATTAGTATGATCCATTTTTCGTTTTTCATTGTGATTTTTTCTGACATCATTTCCAAATTGACTACTGTGAACTTTTTTCTGTTGTTTTTGTTTATCGCCTTGGCTTTGGGACTTTGAATAGTTTGGGAATTCTTGAAGGATTCTGAGCCTTGTACAGTCCTCAAGAGATTGCCTTCTGAGCGCTTTTTCTCTCCTTACTTTGTTTTTCATGTTATTTTCTTTAAGCACATGGATGCTATTTTCTTTAACTGCATTCAAGATATCAGAATTTATCCGAGGCAAAGTCTTGCTCCCACTCTCATCATCACTTTCACTAAGTTTTGTAACTTTTCTCTTGCAACGACCTTTTTTCTTAGTCGGCATATTGTTCTCTTCATCATCTTCATTGTCTCCATCAGAATCTATATAACGCCTTGGTAGCTTCTTTCTTCGTGGAGCGTCATCCGCCTCCGTTTCAAGTGATGTGTTATCTTCAGCTTTCTTCAAACCTTTAATTGCATAATCATACTCATCTGCAATAATAAATATAATAGTAAAAACAATTCTAATAGATTTCTACCATATAGCTCTTTTAAGAAACAAATATTTCATTGCAATAGAAACATTAAAAAATTCTATTGCAACTTAAAGCATATCAAAGTTACAATCATCATAGGAAAGAAATAATGATTCTGAACAATTCATACATCCCAGGCAGCAGAATGACGTGTTAAGACGTCTTAATGACGTGACAGACGTCATTAAGACGTTATTAATACGTCATGTGACGTCACTCTGCCGCCTGGGATTGTATAAAACTTTACTAAAAAAATAAATAGAAAGAAATTTATCTTGTCATATTTAACAAACTTACGGTATAAATGTAGGACTGATCCTTTAAGAAGTGGCCAATGAATGTCAGGCTCAATACAATTTTTTATAGCTCTTTTTAGGTGTATTGCTCTTGACCCTTTTTCTGGCCATCTTTTTGGAGGCCAGAAAATATCTGTGATGTCATCGTGAAGCTTGTCAATCCATTTCACAGGAACCACTGCGATTGTTTCTTCTGCATCCTCCTGTTCCTCTCCCGTAAAAGCTACTATAGCATACTGGAAGAAATAACATATTATAAGATTCAGACAAGAGAACACAATTAAAAATCCAAAACCACATATATTCAACATAATATTGGACGAATCTCAAAGTACTATGACGCTTAACAAAGAAATAATCGTCAGATGCTGTACGGATCATTTCATTACCTATGAAGTATCTGAAAATAAACTTAAGATGGTTTTATATATAAGATCCGAAATAGAATGTCAGTCTCCGAACGAAACAAACGATATTTGGACGTAGAAAAAGCAAAAGTTAAGGTACGCAGTGTAAAAAGTATAAGCAATATAAATAAATCACATAAGTAGAAAACTTGAAGTGTAAACTATATCACCACAAAGAATATAACTAGATTGATAACCAATGTCTCCTGTGAGTAGTAAAAAGCAACACCTATATAGTTATAGCAATGCGAGTGCATAAACAGACAATAACGGATCCTACCTTTATCATCAATAGTCATAATATTCCAGAAGAGCTATGCGCTAAAGGAATACATAGATATGACATTTCATTTTCAGGAATAAGGACACATTTCATAATTGCATCATTCATTTCCCAAGATCTGATTTTATCATCTAGTTGTGAAACAAGAACGATACCAAGCAAGGATGAGTCCATTGGGTATTGATAATAATTATTTTGTGTCTGAAATCGCTGCCCACGTAGGATCACAATATTGTTTTCAGATTGAACAATATTTCGCAACAATACCACAGATCCATCTTCGGTTTTAAAACAATGATCAGGAGTAACGCATCTTAATGTAAACTTATTGTTTGTAAGCTTTTTATAGTGAATCCCTTCAACAATTTCATTAGGATTAAAATGATTTCCTGTCAGCTTTATACCCTCAAAAATAGTTTTCGGCTCTGACAAACATCCATTTGTCTCAGCATCCCTTCTTGCTAATTGTTGTAAAGGATAATATCCTGATCGTAAAGAGTCCTTGATTGTCTTCAAATAGTTTTCATATGGAAAAGCACTAAAGGAATCTAAGGATCCATGTTCATCGCATTCGTCAACTAGATGAGTAAGCCCATGCACATTAGATACAACAAAGTCACGGCTAAAAACTTGACTACTACATTGTATAAATAAGTTCAAAAATTCTCTAGCAGCATTTTTCATTGCAACATTCTGCACAAATAAAGGAGCAGCTAAGATGTAAATGCTACAGTGAAGTAGTAAGAAAGTGTGATAAATTTCGTGAGGAGTATGATCCTTCATTATTTTAACACCATCATATAGTAAAAATCTTCTAATTTCTGTAGCTTTGAGATGAGCAACTTTCTTAAATCGATAGGGCTTTCGGTTGAATTCTTTAGGGATAAATTGTCCAATCCATGCTGAAGTATTTTTAAAAGCTTCAATGTTTTCATCTTTTAATTTGCCTCGGTTTCTTATTTCTAATAATCGCATCATAAATCTTTTCATCGTACCAAGACATACAAGATGAAGATATTCTAGTCTGAATTGGGACACCATTCCTATATTGAGACGCTCTTCTAATGGCGATAATCCTAGGTGATACTCAGGATTTCTTCTATCAATAAATGATTTGTCTGTACGCTTCTGTCCATTTTTCAAATATATCATTCTGTTATGATACCATTCACCTTCAACCTCACACTTTTCACAGGAGAATAATCCATTATGTCCAATGGTACACTTCAGGAAAGATCTTGCTGGAGCATCACAAATAAAGTTATGTATAGACACATTATAGACATAACCATTAAACTCGAAACCATTTATAAAAAGCTCCTCCATCTCTTGAACAAATTCTTCTAAAAATTGTTCTAATGTTGTGGGCTTCGACTCTTTACCAAAATAAACGCTAATAATAAAAGGCTTGCAGGTCATGTCAGCTAAGGATCCTAAAATAGGCCAAAAATGCAATTTGCCACTATTATCCAAAGGTAATCCATCTATATTGATATTTAGTCGTATTAACCCATAAATATTTACATATTCTTGAGTTAGAGAGGAATAAAGATTTCTTTTGACTCCTTTATACCACACGAGCCCGTTGTCAATCTCAGATATTACTGTAGTTTTAGGTGTTTCCAACAAGGTTATGTATGTCTTAGGTAACTCTGGATGTACTCTGTGTAAAATATGTAACAAATTGTTAACTTTTTTTTTTGATACACCACGAGAAGCCCATTCTGCCAAAGCCACACGCAAATAGACACCTTCATCATATTCATCAGACATACTATCAGTGACATTATTCATGGAATCTCTTGTATTTTCTGACCAATCTGAATTATTTTCGTGAACTGAAATATTGCCTTCAGACTGACTGCTATTTTCTATTTGTTCTTGTTCAAACTGTTCTTGCATATCAATATTCGCATCTGATTCTTCTAAAACTAAAAGTTCCTCTTCATTTATATTAGAATGATGAGATGTCTCAGATGAAGAAGTTGATTCTTCATATAATGTCTCATATAATTGCAATCTCAACCTACGTCTACGTTCCATTTCAGCTCGTTTTTTTATAATCCGTTCATGACGGTTCTACACATAAAAGATTCAAGATGCATTGTCATACTATTAAGTAATATAGGCATATTATTTGTAATATATTCAGAAATTCTAAGTTGGAACATTCTAAATAAATTATTTTATTCCCAGGAAACACAAAGTATCATCGATGTTACAATGTCAGCTCAATCATATCGCATATTACGTAAGTGTTACTTTGTTATATAACAAGTAACAGTTACATAATATACCATATGATTGAGCTGACATTGTAACATCGATAATACTTTGTGTTTCCTAGGTTGCTACAAATGTAACATACCAGAAATAAGAATTCTTTGCAACAATGTCACACTGTACCAATGAATATTTTAATATATTATAATTTAACCAAATATTTCCATAAATACATAATATAAGCATAAATTATTTATTTAGAAGTGTCTTGAAATATACACTATACATTGAATAATTATAACAAATATGATAACATCACATGTTATGACATTTATATTATTAGTTTAAGTTATGTTCCATTCATCATTGGAATATATCTTTTATAATTACATTATTACAAGTGCTTAAAACTGATATGCGCGATGTATACTTTCGGGCACTCCAGAAAAGGAAAGTGCGAAAAAGCTTATGGCCCATATTCTAAACCTTCTTTTATCGATAAAAGTGTGTTAAATGTGGCTTCTCAGCCAATGAGATAATTTCTATACCTCTCTTAGTGACACTTTTACTGAAAAAGACAGTTCTGAATGTGTAACTCATTTACCATGTAGAGAATATCGGTTAACGTAACTTAACCTCAATCATTTATACACTATAAAATAAGTATATTGTGCGAAAAAGAAACAATAAATTTACACTTATTACAGGCAAGTCATACTTACTGGTCTTTTATCCATGTCGATATGATAAGTACAGCAGATCGATTTGATCAGTACAGCAATTTTCGCACTTAATAACTTATAATTTTTCGCACTAGCTCCTTCCCTCCACACGTACACTCACTAAGGGTGCGTTCCGAGTCACGCATGAAGCGCGTAGACTGCAATACCCATGCGCAACGCTTCGAAATCGTTCCGTTTCATAAATGCGTGCATAAAACGCATATAATATATATATATATATTAACGCACCAACAAGAAAGAAAGCTGAGAAGTAGTGGCTCTCGATAACTTTCCATTTCCAAGAATTTCCGCTCCTACAGTCCATGAAGTAAAAAATTATCGAGAGTCTACTGTACCACAATATATACATTACAAAACAACGCCGGAGATTCTTCTCAAGTTCATAAAAGAATAAGTCAAATAGTCTCATCATCCTGTAGTCATTTTGATTTCAACATGACGTGGATTACATTTTGGTCTATAATACCACAATTATCATCTAAACATCCATTTTTACCTTTTCTTATGAAATTTTATTGCGTACAAAGTCAATTTATCTGATGTCAATTTTTCGTCAAATTTAATTATTTTTTTGACACAATGACAACAAACGACGGTTTTGATGTCATATTGACATCATTTTGACTAAGCTGTTTTCGCTGGGTACCTTCGATTTTCTATCGCAGAGATTTGATTCAGTTCAGTGTATGCGGTGCGGCCGTCGGTCCTCGTACACGGGACCCTTCTCGAAGTTTCCTTTGTAATTGAACGAGCCCGGCTCGTTCTAACACGATTGCGGATGCAGTAAGACAGTGCCGCGGACGCGCCTATGCGTCGCGGTATTGAAGTCCGTCCGATCTCCCTTCTGGAAATCGCTTATGATTATCACGGGGGTCGTCTCGCGTCTCTGCAAGGCGACTACGGTGTGATCCTTACGCGGATCCTGAATACGCGGTGTCGAAGCTACGCTGCAACGGAGCGTAATCTCGAATCGATGATGACGAGTTCGCACGCGGCGACTCGATACGTTGTGATCTCGCTCGCACTAAGGCGAAGGCGAGATCCGGTTCGCGGTGCGGAAGGTGCGTTGAGCACCCGGGTGTTGACTCCAAGTCCTTCGGTGGCCCTGGAATTCGACGGATAGCGGTGTTTATCAGTGTTGGCGTCACGAATCCGTGAGCCGATGGCGGTGTAATCTCAGTCGCGTATCCGCGAACAGAAATTCACCAGAAACGGTAGATAGAACAATGTCGATATCACGAATTCGTGAGTCGACGGCGAAGTGCTTTCAGTCACGAATCCGCGAACAGAAAGCTGCCAGGAACGGTATCTGGGGATCTCTTTTGAGGTCGGAGGATCGGAATCTGATTCTCTCGAAAAGAGCGGTAGATCGGATCTCGATTATAATTCGCGGCGTTTTATATATTGCGAATCTCGCTTGATTCGTTGTTTACCGCAGTTGTTCGGCGGTTGCGCTGTTTATGTCTGAGAGAGCGCGCTGTCCTCTCTTGCTTCTCTTGATTCGCGATCTTATGCGTTTAATATTTCCGGCTTTTCTCGTGACGATATTCGGATCGTTACACTGTTACAAGTTGTATAATATATGGATTGTTTTCTTCTATAATTCTTAATAATGTGTATATTATAGAACAAAGAATATAAAGTAAGTAAGAGTATAAGAGTATAGTAGTGCTGCATTTTTTCAGTGGACGTGGTCTTATCACGCTTCTTATAATCGGTATATCACTGTACATATTTCTTATACTTAATTTGATACGCAAAACGCAATATTCAAGATATCTGATGTATCTATGAAAAACCACAGTTCCATACATGTAAAATCCTGTTTTCAATAGTATCTTAAGAATCTCTTCCAATATATTGTTAACTTGGGATAGGATAGTTCCATATTATATATAATACATATTATGTTCCGTATTATGCGCTCCATGTTATATGTTGGCACAGCAGTTTTTGCTAAAGCCAATACGACTTTGTTGTCGTTCATTGTATGGTAAAGGTTATACTTTATTGTACTGTAAATGTTTTTGGAAAGATGATAGAGTGGTCGTAATCATCCAATTTCTTCACAAATTTAAGCATTTTTTTCACGAGTCATGTAAGTTTTCACTTTGTAATGATCTATTTCTAACGGTCGAGAACATAGTCGAGTAGAGTAAATTACGTAGGTACGTAGATTTTGCCATAATATTATTTTCTGTCTATTTCCCTTATTTAATTTGTAAAAAAACTTAAATGAAGAATTATTTTATATGTGAGCTTCTTCAAAAACAGCCTTGACTCAAGATAGTATAAAATAATCAAATCAAGGACGATAAGTTTAAGAATTTATAACTATTTCTTTTAATTTAATATTTTTTTATGAAATTTTGGAAAACACAGCGTAATTGGTTTAAATTTGCTTGCCTACGTCTGTTTGTTACATGAAATTAATCAAATTTAATGGTTCTTTTGTTTTCAGAGCTCTATTACTCATGAATACGCAAATATGGACAGTTATTCTCTTTTGGATGTATTAAAGTTATAGAATATATATATATAGTATATAAAATATATATATAGAATATATATATATATATATATATATATATATATATATATATATATAGAATATATAGTTATAGAATATATATATAGTATACAGAATATATTATGAGCGCAGAAGCTTAGTAGGATCTAACAGGATTCACAATTTACGTTCCCTTAAACATTATGAATTTCCTAAAAAATGGCGTCGCTTTAAAAAGCATTAAAAAGAATCAGTCACCAATAAATTTACGATTATATTATTATTTACATCTGTGAATGAAATTTCTTCGCTAGAAAGCATAGGTCGGTTAAACTTTTTTAAGTCCAAGAATTAGAGATAGTCAAAATATAACTGAGTTTATTATTATATGGGCAATTTAAAAATTTAAACAATTTTTTAAATGTATGAAGATGGCAAAATAGGGTTTTGTCCGCTTTGGGTGTTTCTCCCCACTGTGTGATAGTTTCAGTAGCACGCGAAATGGATACCCGATATGAATAAAAGCCGCGCGGTTCTTACTTGCTGAAAAGTTACCCGAACGGACACTGCAGATCATATTGTAACTACACGAGAAATTTTAAAGAAACGTTTTTTTTTTATTAATATAACAATCTATTATTTTCTGCGTTCGTCTTTCCCTTGTTCTGCAAATCCATAACGGTATTTCTGATGATAGGTGATAAAACATTCATGTAGATATGTATAAATTAAGTCAAAATAAATACAAAATTGTTTTACTATTTTACAAACAACCATATAACATTTCCAGTTATTAATTAAAGGTGAATAATTCCCCCGCAATACAGAATGTAAATATTAGGACCTTAACTTAGTTTCCGCCCGCAAATGTTAGATGGCAATGCAAACAGTTCTAGTAGTCATTACTAACGAAACAGGTAGTTTGTGATTAATTTCGACATTTCTCGATAACATTCAGTCAGCATACACAATTATTTTCCTAAACAACAATTTCTTTTGCTTTGTGAAAAATGGAACGCGATAAAGTGTTTTTTCGACATGTGCTTTTGCACT
>NW_022639738.1:118056-125061 GCF_010583005.1 Odontomachus brunneus | reverse complement strand
TTGAGTGGTACACGCTTCCGAAATGTTGAAGAAGTGCGAGAATGGGTGGACGAATGGATTGCTTCGAAACAAACATCGTTTTATCGAGATGGTATCGCCCAGTTGCCAGAAAGATGGCAAAAAGTTGTAGAAAGTGATGGAAAATACTTTCATTGAAATAATTTAAATAAATTTTTTACAATAAATGCTTTTTCTCAGTATTTTTTGGGCGGAAACTAAGTTAAGGTCCTAATAGCAAGTAGGATTTCCGATATGTACATTAGATTAAACAGAATAAGAATTTCCTCGACTATTTTGCAAATAATCACGTAAATTTTTGAGTTATTAATTAAAGAAAATTCGTGAATGATCGCGCGCAATGCGGTATAGGTTATAAGGGTAAATATGATTTTCTTTAATACTTATATGTTACAGACCAAACCGAACAAAAAATTCCTCTACCATTTTGCAAATAACGTTTTAGATTTTTGAGTTATTAATTAAAAGTTTTAAATTAATTAAAAGTTTTAAACTATTAATTAAAAGAGAAAGATTACGAGCGATTGTTTCTTAATCTTTTTTTAACTTTCGTAACTCTTTACTAAAACTCGTTACTAAAAGGGAACATATGTCGCAGAATATATATTTTCCTCACTATTAATAATAAACTTATTTAATTAAATAAGCAGTTTTTTTGACATTCAGAATATATCAATTATTGCTATACTTACTGTTGGGACAAATACGTCAAAAGCCTCCCAAAAACTTAAGTGGGATATCAATGTCCCAACCCTATCCTTTTACGTTATACATGAAACTTTTAATTTTTTCGCTAAAACTACGTTATATTAATGTATTTAATGAAGCAAAAATAAAAAAAATTGTATTTTCAAAAAGCAAAATTGACGAAAAGTTAATTACACGCAGAAAATATTACAGTTTATTTTTACATATATTCATTTTGATTTTACTATATTTGATATTAGTACTATTTTTTATTAATCTAGGAATAGCTGTATAAGCTTTATCTTATTTAGAAATATAGTAAATTTGTTTAGAAACATAGTAAATTTCGCTAGAAACACAGCAAATTTTTTAATAATACATTTCAATTCCTAAAATATAAGTAGTATATGTGAAATGAAAAGAACTAATTATTGCAGAAACTATTCCTCAATTATAAAATAGTGTTGTATCTGTGCCACTGCATGGGCGACAGCGTCAGCTGTTCGCGAGTTTTGACCGGTGGTATCGATTTAGAAATTGACGTGCGATCAGCTGGGCAATGGTGGAGTGAACAAGGAGAAGAAAAGCGAGTCGCACACGAGCTACTGTCACGAGCGAACGTGTGTTATTCAGTCGCGATCTTATTTATACGATTCTGGAGAAAGAGAGTTTGTGTTTGTAAAACCGCTGTACCTAAAGCTTTACATTTTTATAACTCAACGTGTTCTCATTTACCCCCCGTGTGGCGGAACCAGACTCGCGAGAGTGTGACAATAGTAATTTATATATATATATATATATATATATATATATATATATATATATATACTATAAAATTCTCTCTCTATAATAATTAAAAAATCTATTTGTAAAATAATAGAAGAATTTTTAATTTGAAGATCAAATGCACATGACAAATATCGTACTTATTATCATACCATGTACATATTTCTCGCGTGTAATTATTCACCTATTTTTATATCTTTAATTAAAACTCAAAAGTTTACATAGATGTTTGCAGAATGATAGAAGAGCTTTGTGTTTAGTTTGATCTAATCAATATATATAATATACAGGGTGAGTCATTTTAGTCTATGGATCCGAATATATTCCAAATTATAATTTGAAAAAAACTAAACAATTACGTTTGATTTAAGATTTATAATTATTGTTATAATAATAGAGTTTTATTCCTTTTCTTTCTTACTCACTTCTGCATAATTGAAAAATTTACTATTTAAAGTTGCTTAAATTTAAAAATTCCAAACATACATACAGGGTATGTAGGTAATTACATTCACAAGTTACCTTTCCAGAATGGAAAGGAATAAAACTCTATTATTATAACAATAATTATAAATCTTAAATCAAACGTAATTGTTTAGTTTTTTTCAATCGTTGATTATTAGCATTAGGTATCGGATACCTTACGTCCGCTTCTCCCGTAGTAGAAATGGATTTCCATTTATCCTTGATATGACCTTGATATGACCTTCAAAAGGTCAGGTCGAAAAACTAAAAAATCCCTATGCTCATGTAAAAAGTGCCATTGTTTAAGAGCCCATTGTCAAGAAACAGGTTCTGCGGTCAAAAATAGGGTTTACTGATCAAAAAATGCGTTATGAGCCTCAAACAACCTTGAAAATTGACCTCAAGGTCAAGCTAGTTAAAGTGATTTACACTTTTACAATTCATTGACTTTGTTTAAGCATTATGCACATTTGTGTTACCCAGAAAACCACGTCATTTCAGAAAAAGTACACCAGATCGTTTTTCAGACATTTCACCTTCATTTTTGACCTTTCCAAGGTCGCAAAAACAATTTTTTCATAAGACAAGTTTGATGTAAAATTTTCCGCTCTTTCGAAATCCGCAGTCAAAAATAGGGTGTCCCATTAGAAAAAACCATCGTGACCTTGAAGTAACCTTCAAAATTGACCTCAAGGTCAAAACCAATGGTACAATTGAATGACCCCCTCTGTCCTGGTCAACTTTTATCTAAACCATTTTTTTGTAGATACCGTAATTTGGAAGATATTCGGATCCATAGACTAAAATGACTCACCCTGTATATTAGGTGGTTGCATATGAAACCGCCCATTTCTGAGCGAAAGAAAAGATAGTGATTTGGTAGCAAATCGACGAACTGGTTTATTCAAAGTATTGCACATCGGAACAAACAACTTTGACCCATCTTTCGGCCAACAATCGGATTCCACGCAGAAAGAATTCGGGTTCTTTGGAGGCAATCCAGTCATCCAGCCATTTTTTGACTCCTTCGTACGAGATGAAGTGCTGTACCGAGAGCGCTGACAGCATCAATCGAAACAAATGGTAATCGGAGAGAGTGATGTCTGAGGAATATGGCGGATGGGGTAGGATTTTTCAGTTCACTCCTTTTAAGTACTTCTTGACTGGTTGAGCAACGTGCGGCCAAGCATTGTCGTGCTGCAAAATCAACTTGTCATGACGATTCCGGCCTCTTCTTGTGCAAAGCTCGTTTCAAACGGATCAGTTGCAGTCGATAACGATCCCCAGTGATGATTTCCGGCGTCCAATTCCGTGTCTTCAAATTTTTTGAGTGGTTTTTTGCAGTCCTTGTTGTCTATAGAGAAATCACCACTTTGGAAGCGTCGAAACCACTCTTTGCACGTTGTACTCGATGGAGCATATTCGGCATATACTTCCTCTAGCAAACAATGCGTTTCCGCGGGCGATTTCTTTGCCAGGAAATAATGGAACATAACTTCCCACAAATGTGACTTATTTGGAACAAAACTTGCTATTGTAAATACAATCAAAATAGATCATGTTAACGCGTCGCAGAAATATCACCTATAACGTTTTGGCGGAATTCTATAGACCTGTCATCATGTGTATTGCTAGCTTTTCATTCGAATAAATACCAGGTTGACTGATAAGTTTTTAGAATGACACATTAGTGGTGTAGTTGCCACCTCCAATGCGCCGTGAATTTCCAGTAGTGCCAACCTTCAAACCTCTCACTACACATTTGCAGACAGTTATGACAATCAGTATATTTGTAACAGCCACCGAAAGCATATAACCTCTGATATTTTGTAAAAATGGAAAAAACTGAAATTCGTGCAATAATTAAGTATTTCTATTTGAAAGGCTTGCAACCGCAAGAAATGCTTGAGGACTTCCAAAAAACTTTGGGGGAGTCTGCTCCATCGAATTCAACCGTATATAACTAGATTGCTGAGTTTAAACGTAGTCGTGCCAACACATCGGATGTACGACGCAATGGTCGTCCAAATGACTATATCAGAAAAATCCATAATATCGTGTTGGATGACCCAAAGCGAAATTGCGTGAACTAGCTGCGGCTGTGGGCATCTCATCTGAACGTGTTTCAATATCCTACACGAACATTTAGGTATGAGAAAGGTAACTGCAAGATGAGTGTTGCGATTGCTAACAATCGATCAAAAACGTGAACGAGTTCGCACTTCTCAGCATTGTTTGGACATGTTTAGACGTAAATTAATGGAATTTTTTCGTTGATACATAACCGTTTATGAAACAGATCCACAATTATATCCATCTGAATCGAAACAACAGTCGGCACAATAGGTTCCAAAGGGTGGAAATGCTCTGAAGTGACCAAAGACGCAACAATCGGCTGGAAAGGTTCAGGAGCGCTATTCTGTACTTGTCTACCGACAATTGACGATATCGGTCGTTACCGACAAACGTCGGCTACGTGACCGACAAGAACGATACACACCTATTCTCTACATAGACTTTACCGATAGTCATCGGTGCAACCTTTGACTATATAATGGACTGCTAGCGGCGATTCTAAGCGATTCTAGGCGATTCTGTCAACATCTGCCAGGACCATCTAGCGCCTCCAGGACCAAACAACATCAAAAGAAGTAATTCAGTAGGGCAAAACAGAGTTAGCAACGTAAATAAAATATAAATTGACAAAAATTATTTTATTTCAAGGACAATAATATACTGTCATTTGAGGTAACTTTTATATCGCTGATATGAAAATTCTACCTCTATCCGTTTAATGATGCCACATTTTTTTGTAAGCCGTTGCAAATTGTTCAAAGTTACCCTAGTGTTCCAAGTTACCTCAAATGACGGTATTTTAAATGTTTTAAAAAATGTTGAACGTTCTTTTTATAATATTACATATATATATTATATAAACATTCTTAATATATTTTTTTTTTATTCATATATTATATATCTCTTATTATATTTCTCTCATGTTATAAATATATTATATAAATATTATATATTCTTATGTAATATAATAAATATAAATTTGGTATCAAATTATATAAATATCTTATTTTGTGTTTTTATATTTTCCTTGCATATCAGATTTTTTTTTCTTGTTACTTTAAAAATTGTTGATTTTTATATTATAGCAAAGTTGTATAACTTTTTTTTTAATGTAATAATTTATTTGAAGAAAAAATAAAATGGTCTGTTATTGACGATTAAAGAAATATCATAATAATTTTTTATGTATTTTAATGATAACTGCAATTTATGATCACGGACAAAACATCTTTCATATAGTAAAACAGAAATCAGAAATATGTGATAGTTTACGTAATAGCCGTTGTTTGGTCCTGGCGGCGCTGCAGATGTTGACAGACATAAGTTACAGGCTAGAAGTCCATGGTTATATAGTCAAAAGGTGCAACCGACGAATTTCAATCGTCAGTTAACGTCACAAATGGTCGAGGGACAGTCACGAACAAAAGTGAGGATACATCGTAATTCGACCAATCGCGTGACGAATCTATGAGAAAATCCGCGATGTTAAAATTTTACAAACTTCATAACCGTATTCATGCGAATTTTATTAGAAAAAAATAGAGAAGACAAAAGAAAGTAAAAAAGTATTATGTCAGAGAGTAGAAATAGGTATATATATATATATATATATATATATATATATATATATATATATTTTTTTTTTTTATGCTATTCAAATATAATAAATACTATTCAATAACCTAATGAGAGGGAATTGTACTATCAATAAACAGTAATATTTTTTATAGCACTGTTAAAAAGCGTTCCTCGCGTGTATCAACATTGCAAGTTGAAGATTTGATATCCTATGTAGAAAAATATAACCGTTTCACTGCCGGCCGGTTTAACGGAAATGAGGGGAAACTGCAACTGCAGATGCAATGGGGTGAATTGTGTAAAAGGCTAAATTCTGTACTCGGGCCAGAAAAATCAGTCAAACAGTGGCAAACTGTAAAATAAATTTTAAGCTATTTATACATATTATATGTTTCAGAAATTTTTACCAAGAGCAAACAGATATAATGTAAATGCGATAAGTTATATAATAAATAATTATTAAATAATTGAGATTTTTTTAAATTACTTTCTCATCTTCATTTCCAGACATGTGTTATACATTTCCTAGTAAACCCAATAAATTCCAGTATCATGATATATGTTAAATAAATTTTCTGTAATGTTCTCTCTTGTTCAGGAGACATTCTAATATCAATATTATATTATTGCTTTTTTGTTATAGGTTAAGTTTACTGCGAGTTTACTAATAGTTATAGTTTACCTATAACTAAAAAGCAATAATATAATATTGATATTAGAATAGAAGGAGGAGGGCATATTAGGTGGCGGCGGGACGCCGTGCGTTCGAGATCTGCGTATCTTTTTCGTTCCAGAAAGAGAAAAATATCGAGAGCGGTCTTGCTAGGCCGGGACTCGAACCCGGGTCTTTCGCTTGCCGGGCGACTGCTCTAAACCACTGAGCTACCTGACGCTCCACGCTCACGACACTCTCCTCTTCCTAGATAACGCTCAGAAATGCCGTTCAGAAGCGACATCTCTGAGTTTTTGTTATAGGTCTAGTTTATTGCGATACAATATTTGCTGTGACGTGACGATTTTTGAAGATCGTCCGTCACTGGGGGTTACTAAGGAAGCTGGAATGCGCTTCCGAGCTGAAGGGTGGGTGCCGCGTCCTAGCCGTAAGGCGAAGGGATGCGCCCGTAAATGACGAAAGTGTATTAGAAGTAAGAGCGGGCGGTTGAACGAGCGTCAACAGGATCAAAGTCGACGAGAAGAGGAAGCTGCCGCCACGGGCGGGAACGAAGAGAGACGACAGGTTGGAGGCCGAATATCAGGTGAATAGTTTCCGCAATTTGGGGTATCCCTGCTAGAAAGGGCAGACCGATAGGGCTACATGTCTTCAGAGCCAGCATCATGGAGCTACAAGAACCTCGACATCAGTTGCCGATCGAGAGAGAGAGAGAGAGAGAGAGA
>NW_022639738.1:107034-117033 GCF_010583005.1 Odontomachus brunneus | reverse complement strand
GAGAGAGAGAGAGAGAGAGAGAGAGAGAGAGAGAGAGAGACTGGGAGCTGCCGCGAGGAAGCCGCAAGGGCAGAGCGGATCGACCCCGCGGACGAGCGGAGGACAGCCGCGGCCAAAGCACATTGTCGGCCAGCGAATCCTCCGCGATCCGAAGCGTCCGCTGAGCTAGCACGGACTCTGCGAGGTTCCACAGGCAATCTGAAATAACGACTGTCGAAGATGTGAGGCCCAAGGACGAAACAACAAATCGATAAACTGCCGGTCTGCCAAACAGAGAAGAGAAAAACAGCGAAGAAACAAAGGCAGATAAACGGCTCTGGAGAAGTAGCCAATCAAAGGCCGCCAACTAATGAAAAGAGGGATCAAATCGGGAATAAAATCCGGTCTCACAAACCAGCGGGATTTTCACCTCTCGTGATTTTGCGGTTGAACGGCAAGTGTGTAAAGGCTTCGATGCCGAAGCCTTCCTCATACGGATCGAGGAGGGACGGGCGCTGGTACCGGTAAACGATGAGGATTTATTTAAATGCTTACCGTTTTTCTTAACCGGTATCGCGTTACATTGGTTCCGCGCGAAACCGCGGCAGTGGGGCACGTGGTGGAGATTTGAGACCGACTTGCGTGCGCGTTTCGGAGACCCCGACTTTCAATTCGCATTGAGAGATGAGATCATGCGACGCACTCAGGGTGAACACGGGCCGGTAGCCGATTTCCTTATGTGTATGATGGCATTATTTGACCGGTTAAATCTGCCGTGGGGGTTAGACGAGCGGCTGAACTACGCTCATCGAAATATGCTGCCGAGATTGCAGATCGCGGTGCATCGCGACGATGTACGAGATTTTGACGCGTTAGAGCGTTTAGCCACGAGGGTAGAGCGTAGTTACAGCGCAGCTCGTCAGTATAGAGCACCCTCGCCCCCGGAGCGATCGGTATGTCCAGAATTAGCTTATCGTCCGCCGCCGAGATCCGTCCGTCAGCCGCCCGTAGTGGCGATGGCGGAATTAAGAGAGGGATATGTTCCGACGAAGTCGCAAAGCGGAGAAAGTGGGCCGAGAGAGGGTGAGCCGCGGACGACGCGTCGCGTGCGGGAGGATACGCCTCGTGTCGCCACTCGAGAGAAGCCGCGCGAGGGCGGCGGGGGGAAAAAGCCAGCGGAACTGGCAGCAACAAGCGCGAAGCCTCATTCAGAACGTCCGGCGAAAAACCGGCGCTGCTGGAATTGTAATGGAGAAGGGCACTTCGCGCGTGAGTGTACCCAGACGTCGCGGAAACACTGTCATCAGTGCGGTCGGAAAAGCCACACACTTAAAACGTGTCCACGATGCGCGGGAAACGACAAGAGAAGCTCGTATAGAGGGTCGCTGCGACTTCTCGAATTCCGTCGAAGACCCGTGTTCCTTCGCTGCCGTCCATTCGAGGAGAGACGCTAATGTATAGCGCCTTTGGGACTCGCGAGCCATTCCGGCCATTCTCGGATTATATTTTTTAGGCGCATACAGGATCCTCCTAGACTTCGCAGCGGGCGAGTAGGGTTTTGCCGATCGCGCGGACGTACGATACCCCTTCGAAGGAAAATTAGGGGAAGGGGAAATGTGCTGCGGATTATCGAAGCTAATGGCGGACGAGGACGGTCAGCTGAAAGAATTTTTAAGAGCAAGACTACCTTCTGTCACGAACGGCGTAGGGGTCACCGCGTTAACCGAACATAAAATCGACGTCGGCCAACACGCATCGATCAAACAACGCTGTTATTTAGTGTCACCGCGAGTTCAAGAGGCCATGCGCGATGAAGTCGACAAAATGCTGACAGCTGGTATCATTGAGTCTTCTTTTAGCAAGTGGTCTAACCTTGTAGTAATGGTTAAGAAGATCAATGATACCTATAGATTTTGTCTGGATTTCCGTCGGATAAATAGCGTTTCGAAAAAAGATGCGTATCCGCTGCCGAATATGACCGGCATATTGGACAAGCCCCGCGCCGCGCGTTATATCTCGACGATCGACTTGAGCCAAGCATATTTCCAGGTTCCATTGGCCAAGGAGAGTCGAGAGATAACGACGTTTAGTGTTTCGGGCAAGGGCTTGTTCCATTTTACGCGGATGCCGTACGGGCTGACGGGAGCCCCGGCCACATTTCAAAGACTTCTAGATCGGGTTATCGGGCCAGAGATGGAGCCGTACGCGTTCGCGTATTTAGATGACATCGTAGTCGCAACACCGACGTTCCAGAAGCATCTTGAGTGGCTCAAACGCGTGTTGACGCGAGTCGCGGCTGCCGGTCTGACGGTAAATCCGGACAAATGTGAATTCTGTCGTAGCGAAGTCAGATACTTGGGGTTCCTGGTTGGTGGTGGCGGTTTACAGATAGATCCCGCCAAGGTGGAACCAGTGACCACATTCCCGGCGCCTAAAAACGTACGACAATTGCGCCGATTTCTGGGAATGTCGTCCTGGTACCGCCGATTTTTACCGCAATTCGCCACAAGAAGCGAACCGCTGACTCGCCTATTAAAGAAGAATAGGCGATGGCAGTGGGAGGCGGAGCAACAAGAGGCATTTGAGCGGATTCGACATGGTTAACGGTCGCCCCGGTACTTTCGTGTCCAAATTTTACGCTGCCGTTCACCGTACAGACGGATGCGAGTGCAGTAGGGTTAGGAGCGGTGCTCACCCAGGACCACGACGGGAAGGAGCGAGTAGTAGCTTTCGCGAGTCGTACGCTATCAGAGACCGAAAAGAAATACTCGGTGACGGAACTCGAATGCCTCGCGGTAGTGTGATCAAGAATTTCGACCGTACTTAGAAGGTTACCGCTTCATGGTAATAACCGACCACAGTAGCCTCCGTTGGCTACATAACTTAAGGAACCCCACAGGTAGATTGGCGCGATGGGCCCTTGAGTTTTCGGAGTACAATTTTGAGATCGTATACCGAAAGGGAGCGTTACACCACGTCCCGGACGCACTGTCGCGTCGACATGAAGGCGAACTAGAGGAAGCATTAGTGGCTGCCGCGGACAGCGCGGGGGACCCGCTCCCTGGAAGAGGGGACGGGTGATATCTTAAACGATACTTGGACATGAGTAAGCACCCGGAGCGATTTCCGACATGGAAAGTAGTTGACGATCGTCTCTAATACCTGCGATCGAGGCCTGTAATTTCGGATTTGGAGGACCTCGATCGTTGGAAGTTAGTGTTAGAGAGAGGCGATCGGGAAGAGGCGCTCCGGGAGTCTCACGACCACCCCCAAGCGGGCCATCTAGGGGTGGAAAAAACGTACCATCGAGTAGCGGTCGCGTACTACTGGCCAAGAATGTTCAGAGATGTGGTTAAGTACGTAAAGAGATGCGATCTCTGTCAACGAACGAAGGTTAAGCAACAGACTCCCGCGGGGTTGATGGGGAGGCGCATAGCGAAAAATGGGCCGTGGTCGCGGCGGACATAATGAAGACGTTTCCAAGGAGTAAAGCCGGCTTCAAGTACATCCTAGTAATTCAGGATTTGTTCACAAAGTGGATGGAAGTCCGAGCCCTGCGCCAAGCGAACAACAAGAAAATTTGTGATGCTCTCGAGGACCTGGTGATTACGCGGTGGGGAACTCCAAAATATTTATTGACAGATAACGGCACGGAGTTCGTGAATAGGGTCATGAGCGAATATACCACGATTCCGCCCTACCACCCCCAGGCGAATCCCGTATAGAAAGTGAACCGAGTCTTGAAAACGATGATAGTGGCACAAACGATGATAGTGACCATCGAGAGTGGGATGAGCATTTGTACAACTTTCGGTTTGCGTACAACACTGCTCATCACTCGGCGATGGGTGCCACGCCCGCGTTCGTGAATCTCGGGCGGGAACCCATACAGCACAAGTAGATTCAGAGTATGTTTTCAGTATATCACAAACATAGATAGCGTATATTCTATGAATATCCTAAATACGTACTGTGATATTCTGAGAATATACAGATAATGTTCCTATGTCTTTCACCGATGCCTACTCAGTACTGAGAATATTACTTTGTATTAGGTGCGCAACTAAGTTCTCGCTGTTTTTTTTTTTTTATGAAAATGCAACTTTATTGTGAAAAAATGGTTACAAATGAATCATTCAAAGTATTGCCCATCGCTAGCTACAACTTTTTCGCATCTTTCTGGCAGAGCTCGAATACCGTTACGGTAAAAGCGTTCGTCTTGTGAGGCCACGAATCAAGCCATTTTTTGATGTCTTCATATGAGCAGAACTGCTGATCAGCCAGACCATGTGCCATCGAACGGAACAAGTAATAATTGGACGGCGCAATATCTGGGGAATATGGCGGGTGGGGTAGGACTTCCCATTTGAGCGTTTCCAAGTAAGTTTTAACGGGTTTGGCAACATGAGGCCGAGCGTTGTCATGCAGTAGAATTACTTTTTCGTGTCTCTACTCGTATTGTGGCCGTTTTTCGCGCAGTGCTCGGCTTAATCGCATCAATTGAATTCGATACCGTTCCCCAGTGATGGTTTTGTTTGGTTTCAACAGCTCATAATAAATAACACCGACCTGGTCCCACCAAATACACAGCATAACCTTCGCAGCGTGAATATTCGGCCGAGCCGACGACGTAGAAGCATGACCGGGCAGTCCCCATGACTTTCTTTTCTTTGGGTTGCTGTAATGAATCCATTTTTCATCACCCGTCACGATGCGATGAAGAAAACCCTTCCTTTTTTGCCGCTGGAGCAGTTGTTCACAGGCGAAAAAACGACGCTCAACGTCCCTTGGCTTCAAATCATAAGGAACCCAAGTTCCTTGCTTTTGAATCATTCCCAACGCATGCAATCGCTTGGAAATGGCTTGGCGGGTAACTCCTAATGCTGAAGCAAGCTGTTCTTGCGTTTGGCACGGATCCTCATCGAGCAATGCCTCCAATTCAGCGTCTTCGAAGGTTTTTGGCCTTCCTTCACGCGGACGGTCGTCAACATCGAAATCACCGTCTTTGAAGCGACGAAACCAATCACGGCACGTTGTTTCACTTACAGCTTTTACTTAGAGCAGCATCTCCGTAAACTTTTTGGAGCTCTCGATGCGCTTCAGCCGCCATTTTCTTTGAATGAAATAAGAAAATCAACACTTCCCGCAAATGACGATTATTTGGCACAAAATCAAACATTTTCACACAACCAAAAGTATATGACGCCAAAACAAAATCACTAACGTGTCAAAGCGGTTTGTTTACCATATGTCTAAGCTTGGTTCATGACGTTTTGGATATGTCAAAATCGACCAGCACCGCTGGAGCCATCTATTGACAAACAGCGGGAACTTAGTTGCGCACCTAATATATTGTCAGTATATCAACAGAATATTTTGAATATATTACTAGAATCTACAAGAAATATCTTTTGGTATATTACGAGTATATTCATGGGGCGGTATTCAAAGTCGGATTTTATATTTAAGATCGTCTTAAGTTCATTTTCAGATGCTGTACGGATTATTTTATTGGTTACAGAGTATCTGAAGATGAACTTAAGACGATCTTAAATATAAGATCCGACTATGAGTACCGGCCATAGAATATATATGTATGTATATTCCCATGCAGCACACAAATTTTCAATAGATATTCTATTAGGTGGTAAACTTAGTTCCTGCGGTTTTCTTGTTTAAAAAAACTCATTTATTTCGACATCAAAAGCAAAAAATACATTAATCGAAGTATTTTCCCTCGCTACCTATACATTTTTCCCATCTTTCGGGCAACGCGTAGATTCCGCGACGATAGAACGATTGGTCTTTTGATGCAATCCATTCGTCGATCCATTTTCGCACATTCTCGTAATTTCTGAAGTGTGTATCCACCAAGCCGTGCTGCATCGACCGGAACAAGTAATAGTCCGAAGGAGCTAAGTCTGGTGAATACGCTGGGTGCGGAAGAACTTCCCACTCGAGCTGCATCAGTGTTTCTTTGACGGCTTTGGCAACGTGTGGTCGAGCGTTGTCGTGCAAAAGCATGACTTTACGTCGATTGCTGGCTACTGCTGGCCATTTTTCCAACCATGCTTCATTCAGACGGTTTAATTGTGATTGATATCGATTCCACGTGATACTTTCGTTCGGTCTGAGTAGCTCATAATAAACGACGCCGTGCATATCCCACCAAATGCAAAGCATTGCTTTGTGGCCATGAATATTTCTCTTTGGTGTGGATGTCGATGGTTGGCCAGGGTCTACCCATGATTTTCTTCGTTTAGGATTATCGAAGTATATCCATTTTTCATCGCCAGTCACTATGCGCCACAAAAAACTCTTCTTTTTCTGCCTGGCGAGCAGAGAAATAGAGATGTTTAAGCGATTCGCAATGGCATTTGCGGTTAATTCGTGTGGTACCCATTTTCCCTCCTTTTGAATTTTTCCCATTGCATGTAGACGTTTGGAAACAGCCATCGGAGTAACATTTAATGCTGCAGACAATTCTTGGAGCGTTTGAGTAGAGTTTTCGTCCAATAATGCCTGCAAATCGGTGTCTTCAAACTTTTTCGGTTGGCCTGAGCGTTCTTTATCATTGACATCAAAATCACCACTCTTAAATCGCTGAAACCATACTTGGCATGTTCTTTCCGATGGAGCATAATTGCCATAAGCTTCGAAAAGCAATTTATGAGCTGCAGCTGCAGTTTTTTTCAAGTCAAAGTAATGAAGCAGCACATGTCGAAAAAACAACTTATCACGTTCCATATTTAATCAAAAGAAAAAATAGCACTGCTCGCTTAAATGAATCTCTTCGCACTGAATTTTATTGACAAATGTCTAACCTCTAAAATGCAGCCAGTTTCAGATGTCAAAATAAATTACACCTACAACTAACGTCATCTAACTGTGAGCCGCAGGAACTAAGTTTACCACCTAATATTTATAAAATTTTTGTTCAGTTTTACTACGTTTCCGTTGATGTAAAATGTAATGGTGTGTGTGTGTGTGTGTGTGTGTTTGTGTGTGCGTATGAGTGCGTGTGCGTGTGTGTGATCGTGTGCGTGTGCGTGCGTGCTTGCGTGCGTGCGTGCGTGCGTGTGTGTGTGTGTGTGTATGTGTGTGTGTGTGTGTGTGTGTGTGTGTGCGTGTGTGTGCTGTAAATTGTAACCCAAAAATCTGCAAGTAAGTAAATTTAATTAAGTTCTCGTAAAATTTGTCAATAGAGTTAACTTTTAATTCGTACTGTGGTCTTTACACGGCAGCAGGAAATAAAACATAGTATTAGAATAGTATATAATATGTACAATCTATTATTTTTTGTTCATGATTTAGATTAAAAATATATCCTAAAACATATTAAGGACGAAAATAGCGCTACAAACTGAAGGTTAACAAATAATATTAACAAGAGTTTTTCTGTCGCATTTTTTTTCCATAATTCCTTTAACTTATTAGAACGTTCTTATAGAAATATCATACTAAGAATCATTGATAATTACTTATTATCCAGTATTTTTAATACTGAAAATAAGTAATTATCAATGATTCTTAGTATGATATTTTTATAAGGGCATCGAAAAGAATAATTTTGTCTATACTTATAGTATTTTATTTATAATGTCAGCAAAATTAGAAAACCTCGTAAATCAAATTTTCTATGATATTAAAATATTTATTTCATCCAACTTATCTAATTAAGTTGGATGAAATGAATATCTAAAATTTGTCAAAAATTAGAATTGAGAGGTTTTCTAATTTTGCTGACAATATGTTATATTATTAAATCTAATAATATTTAACATAAATTTAGTATGGCTGAATACCTCATGTAGAACCTTTTACACCTCGAGAATCGCGTGAGGATGCTGCTACAACGTCGAGTGGAAAGAAGATTTTGGCGTGATACTAATGATTTATTCGAGTTACACGATAATGTTCTCATAGATTTGTTTCGCTTGCTACCCGACATTGTGTTGTAATTGGTCTAAATCTTAAGACCAAGGTTACAACGGTTACAGCCATATGGAATCTCACTACCCTTATAGAAATATCATACTAAGAAATACTGAAAAATTATTAGTGATTAAATATTACCAGTAATTCAGTAATTTTTTGGCCAGTACTTAATTTCTGGTGAATACTGATAATAAAATCACTGTTAAATATTGATAGTAATCAAATATTGAGAGTTATTATGCAAAGGTGAAAAATGAGAAAATCATAATGTTTACAAAAACATACTTATATTCCTAATATTCTCATGTCTCATAAACTATTAGATATCGAAAGTTGTCAACATATTCCAAACTTTCATGAATCCTCCTGCGATAATTTCGATCCCAAGCGGTGTATACCGCTGGCACCCATCCGTGTCCTGACCGCATTAAACTGTTGCTTAACCTGACGATCGAGCGCGCACGCGATGACTCTGATGACTCCAACGATGTTCTTACAATTCATGCTTATACAGGGTCATCGAAAAGTATCGGACCCCCCTAATTTTCAGTTAGAATACATTTTGGAGAAAATGTCCAATAGCAAAGTTGTATGGTCTCAAGCGGGGAGTAAGATGATGACCTTGACTTTGACCTTGACCATATCCTTCAAAGTTATCTTAAGGTCAACCTTATTTTTTTAAATGGAACTCCCTATTTTATTGCATATTCTTACAGCTTATCTCGAGAGCTTTCCGAAACGCTAGAATAAAACATCTTTTTATTATTTTTGAGTTATAAAGGTTTGAAGTTAACAATTTGTTAAGTGGCGTGTACGTCCGGCCAGTTAAGGCAAGAGTGGTGTGTGGGTCCGGTCAGTTAAGCAGCATTCGCGATCACTTTTGTGCAGTATTCCGCCGTAGCCTACTAGCATCACCGCTTGAAGCCGTACAACTTTGCTATTGGACATTTTTCCAAAATGCATTCTTACTGAAAATATTAGGGGGATCCAACACTTTTCGATTAATGTATTTTCTTTAAATCAATTAATTGGTCTCATTATTCCGCGCACAAAAGTATTAAGGTTGTGATTACTGAAAACTAAATAATATTTTACAAGATATTTTACATTTTGTGTCAAAAAATTAATTAAACAAGTAAGAATATTAAATCTAAAGAAAGTATTTTCTCCGAAAAAACGGCATAAGAAGTATAAAAAATATGCAAAAAGACAAATTAATGATTACAACTAACGAGTGCTATTCTAAATATTATTCTATAAGTATTATTGATGTAAAACATTATTGAATTTGAAATACAAGTAACAAAAATAACTAGTAAATAAATAAAATATATTTTTTTAAATATTACTGCAATATTGCTAAAGTAATATTGCAAATTAATGTCACTGCAAAGTCTCAACAACATTGCACTGCAATATGCAATCTTGCAACGTTGTAGCAATGTTGCTGCAAGCTTCTACGCTATATGGGCATTGCTGAGATTCGAGCCTGAGATCTCTCCCAGGTAGCAGACACGTCAAAATGATATTCAAATCTAAGTAAGTTCAGGATAAAAAATAACCAAGGAATGATAAAAAATATCGTGAGAATATCGTCAAAATGATAATCTAATGTCACAGATCGATGACGACATTTTAGGCAACTAATGACGTTTCTAAACGTCAATAATACGTTTTTAAGACGTTATACAGAAACGTCATTAAGATGTCACAAAAAAGACGTCGTTATTTAGTCACTTGACGTCATTCGACCAGTTATGACCAGTTTTTTACGTCATTTTGACGTGAGTCTGTTACTTGGGCTGATTCTTGTGTCGTTCACCTTACCTACTGCGTCACTGTCACTTTGATTGAGAGACGCTTTATATTGTGTACATATGGTATATCCATATACGAAAGCATATGATTTATTTAAAAGAAGAGAATAGATTCTTTTAAAATATATGTTTTAAAAAGTATGTAGAAAGTATATTTAAAAAATATTTACATGTTTTAAAAGTAAGTAAAAAATAAATTATTTTGTAAATTTAAATAAATTTTTTTCTGATAATAAAAGAAACTTTAATTTGAAACATAAAAAAA
>NW_022639738.1:105623-106331 GCF_010583005.1 Odontomachus brunneus | reverse complement strand
ACCGCGATTGGACCACGATCTTTTTCGGCAGTTGTTCTCGTATGTGACCCATTCTTCATCACCAGTCACCATCCGCTTAAAAAATGGGTCGATTTCGTTACTTTTCAACAAAGAATCGCAGGCATCAATTCTTTTGCGTCAATTCGTGTGACACCCATACATCGAGCTTCTTCTTGAGACCAGCCTTATGCAAATGGTTCCAAACGGTTTTCTGGCTAATCTTCAGTTCCTGGGCAATGGAATAAATGCTCACATGCCGGTCCGACTCGACGATTTCTATAATTTTATCGACATTTTCGACGATTGGCCTACCAGAGCGTGCCTCATCTTCGACGTCCATATTACCAGAACGGAATCGTTGGAACCACCGCTTTGCTGTTGCATTCGATACTGTATTGGGTCCATAAACAGCACAAATTTTTTTGGCCGCCTGCTCCGCCTTTTCACCTTGGTCGTAGTGGTACTGAAGAATGTATCGAATTTTCTCTTTTTTTACCTCCATTTTGGAACGCTGTAACACACAACTGGCTTGACCAAACACAAAACTGTCACAGAACTTTTTTTGAAGCGTAATGTCACCTTTAAATCGCCGTATAGTATGACCCGATGCGATGTATACATCGTAAGATATGGCTCACTAAAACATCTAGCGGAAAACGCTCAGAACTTTTTACTTCACCTAATATTTTCTAAAATTTAACAAATATG
>NW_022639738.1:105289-105613 GCF_010583005.1 Odontomachus brunneus | reverse complement strand
AAATTAATCACAAACTACCTGTTTCGTTAGTAATGACTACTAGAACTGTTTGCATTGCCATCTAACATTTGCGGGCGGAAACTAAGTTAAGGTCCTAATAATATTGTATGCTGTCTGGATTAATACTTTTAATCTTAACAGTACTTTGCGTAACAGTAGTTGCGTATTTCATCACTTAGCAAAGTATTATATATTACTATTTAAATATTGACAATGTTCTGCCTAAGTATTTTATCACTGAACGAAGTATTACATATCAATATTTAAGTATTGAAATCAACCATAAGGTAGGATTTGTAACATTAAATATTGAAATACTTGAGT
>NW_022639738.1:105201-105279 GCF_010583005.1 Odontomachus brunneus | reverse complement strand
TACATTACCAATTTAAATTTCAATTTTCTTATTTCTTTATTAATTTAATAATTATACATAATTATATTTATTTTCTTC
>NW_022639738.1:98827-105191 GCF_010583005.1 Odontomachus brunneus | reverse complement strand
CAATATTTAAGTATTGAAATCAACCATAAGGTAGGATTTGTAACATTAAATATTGAAATACTTGAGTACTAAAAGCTGTATTTGAATCACAGAATATTACTAAATACTGTACTTTTAATACTGAAAATATATAATAATTAATCAATGATTCTTAGTATGATATTTCTATAAGGGTAGAGTGTCAGGTATATGCACATATATTTTATGTACTACTGTGTCCAAAAAGTAAGACCAGTTTTCAATTTAAATCGCGCGGGTAAACCGCACATCATAAATATTTTTTTTCTAAGTTGGCAGCATTGTGACAGACATCTGTGACAAATTTCATGTCAAAGCATTCATTACATTTTGCTTTACGCTTAGTTTTGTACGACGCTAAAAGTGCATTCGGCGATTTTTACAATGTCTAATTATATTGAGCAAAGAAGTTGCGTTAAATTTTGTTTGCGGAATGAAATTTCGGGTGCAGAAACGTTCAGGATGTTGCAGAAAGCCTTCGGGGACCATGCTTTATCGGAAAGGAATGTTTACAAGTGGTATAAACAGTTCAAAGAAGGTCGTGAAAGTGTTGAAGACGAAGAGCATTCCGGACGATCATCAACCTCTACCGATGAACAACACGTCAAGAAAATCGAAGAACTTGTGCTTGCTAATTGTCGAATGACTGTTAGAGACCTTGCTGATGCTGTTGGTATTTCGAAAGGATCTGCCAATACCATTTTGAAAGATATTTTGGGCCTGAAACGTGTATGTGAGTGCATCACGATAATGCATCTTCTCACACTGCACTCGTTCTTCGTGACTTTTTCGCCAAAAATTTGATCCATATCGTTCCACAACCACCATATTCGCCTGATTGTGACCATGTGACTTCTGGCTGTTCCCGAAACTCAAAAGACCACTACGGGGAAATTGTTTTGAGACGATAGAAGAGATACAACGTGAATCGCTACGCACTTTGAAAGCCATCCCGGAAGGCGACTTTAATTCTTGTTTCGAGGACTGGAAAATACGTTGGCATAAGTGTATTGTGTCGGGAGGAGATTACTTTGAAGACGACGAAATAGATTTGGAAGAATAAATAAATATTTTTTGAAATAAATAAAAACTGGTCTTACTTTTTGGACACACTAGTAAGTGATTTAATATGATTAATATGAAATTATTACCATTATTTCTATATGTTCAACAAATATTGTTTAATAAGTATTAACAGTTTTAAGATTTTATGCTGCTGGTTGCTACCAAGGTGCCATTGGGGAACAGTGGAACCTGGCTGTCAGTCAATCGACTGTAAGCCGTTGTGTAGCAGCTATGACAAATGGTATAAACGACCTATTACTACGACCATGGGTGAAATTTCCCATTACAGCGGAGGATCGACAAGCTGCAAGAGAAAAATTCCGTACAGCACAACATCCGTTTATAGGTGCGATCGGTACAATGAATTGCACTTATGTATCGATTTTGGCTTCACGAAGAAGCCTACGTTAATTACTGGGGCGATCATTGTCTCAATGTTTAAACCGTATGTACAAATAGTATAAATATTAAAATTAACAACAATTTTAATTCTATGTGTATATGGTATTTTTGCAGATTTATAATTCTGATTTAAAAATTCTCAACATCAATGCTCGATATCCTGGAGCAAGACATGATGCATATATTTGGGCTAATTGTGTTGCTCGTCGTGTCATGGAACGATAGTATATGCAAGGAGAACGCAAGACTTGGCTTATCGGTAATACTATTACTTTTCTATTATTAAATACTAAATAAAATATTTTTCCAAAAACTTGTAAAATGTGAAACGGTTTTAAACAATAATTTAAAACCGCTTTACAACTGCTTATTAAATATGCACCATATTTATTATATTGAAAATATGAAATAAGTAAACTGAATGTAACATAAAGTAAAATCTAAGTGTTATTTTTGCAGTGACGGATTTTTGGTGACGGATATGGACTAGAGCCATTGTTAATGACTCTATTGAAACATGAGCAGCCTGGAACTCCACGTTTTAATTACAATGAAAAATTATGTAGTGCTCGCTTTTGTATAGAACGGCTGTTTGGAGTTTTAAAGAGTAAATTTAGATGCCTTTCAACGCAAAAGCAACTAATGTATAAACCAAGATTAGCTGGAAGAATTGTTAACGTTTGTGCAATTTTGCACAATATGCGTATCCACCATCGAATACATGATACAGACGTCGACTTAGTAGAGGTGGAAACCTATCGTGCAGTTGATATGCCAAATCCTGCAGTAGAAATAGATAATGGCGAATTTCTGCAAAGTCGTGCACTTGCCACGCGTATCCAAATGAGTTTTATTGCTCAACAATACGGCAGACTATTGTTCCGTATGGGAGCTGTCGTCCGCACGGATAGCGGGCGGCTGGCGGCCGTGCGTCAGACGCGTTCCGCGCGCAGGCGACTACCGCTTGCAGCGGCTTCACGCCGCCGCCGCTACGCGGCAGCGCGCCGAGCCGGGACCGTCGCTTGCAGTCAAATTTCGGTGCGGCGCCTATATAAGACGCCGCGGGCGCCGACTCTAAGAGTTCGGATTGCGTTAGCGCATTTGTTCGCTGCTTCGATGAGGTATTCTTTTGTACTCTAGTTAGCTTCATATCGCTTTCTTGAGTGCGTAAGCACGTTGGGCTCTTTCCTCGCTCGAGGTATACGTGTGCATATCTGCACTGAACATCGCTGCCTTCAGAGTGTCACAGGCACGCTGGCATTCGGGTTTAGGTTTCGCAGCCCTTTAGAGTGCGCTTGCACGTTGGGCTATCGTCTCTAGAGTGTCCGAGGACACGTTGGCGTTTGGGTTACAAAGTGTATGGTAACTCCACGGATCTCCACCTTCTCAATACGATCGAGGATTGAGAGGAGGCTTCGCGCGATCGCTTCGGATTACCTTGACGCTTCCACCGCGGTGGACGTCTCTCTTCTCGACTTCTCCCGTATTGCATATACCGGGTATTAACGCCGACAGAACTTATTACGGTCGAGCTCACGACTCCGCGCAAGTCGTCGTTGTACTCAGTAACTATGCTGCCAGGGACGCAGCATTTACACGCGAGCAACGCTCGCCTTTACGTCCGCTTAGGACTTAGCCGCTGGCAGGGACGCAGTATATCCACGCTCGCCTTTACGTCCACTTTGGACTTAGCCGCTGCTAGAGACGCAGTATATACACGTGAGACACACTCACCTTCACGTCCGCTCCGGACTTAGCTGCTGCCAGGGACGCAGCATATACACGCGAACCACGTTCGCTTCTTCACCGCTACTGAAGCCATACTCGCCGCATACGCGACTACACGCGCTAGTGACCCTCGCGCCTAAGTCTACGTCGCCCGCGCGACGTTACGATTCTCATTACTCCTCCGACAAGGGGAACTTTTCCTAGCGCGGAGGCGCTAGGAGGCGGTGCATCACCGCAGGGCCGCCGCTTCGATTGACCTGGCTTGCTTTATTTAAGTCGGCGACCCATCAAAACACGGAGCCGAAGACTCCCGTCTCCGAAGAACTTCGTGAATCACTTACACCCCACGTCATCTCACGGGGCCGCTGAATAGCGGACTGCTAGCGACGAAGACCGCGGTATCCACGCGGCGAGTGGACACCTATCCGCTTCTCGCATAACGAACCGGCCGCTCTCCACCCTCGGGCCGTTCGAAACACTATAAAAAGATTTTGTAATAAAACACTATAAACTTGATCATTATAAACTTTTTGTATTTCTTTATATTTAATCGCGAATCGGTCGCAGTCGTTAGCAGGCAGCGGCGATCCCCTTCCGGGTCACACAAACAAAATCAGCAACTCGAGCGGAGTCGACCTTGCGGAGTTTGTCGGCGTCGTCGTCCTTGCTGTTGCAGCTGGGTGGGCGTCACGTCCTTTACACACTTACCGTTTAACCGTAAAATCACGAGAACTCCCGCTGGTTTGTGAGACCGGATTTTATTCCTGATTTGATCCCTCTTTTCACTAGTTGGCAACCTTTGGTTGGCTACTTCTCCAGAGCCGTTTATCTGCCTTTGTTCCTTCACTATTTTTCTCTTCTCTATTTGGCAGACGACGGCAGCTTATCAATTTGTCCTTGAGCCTCGCATCTTCGACAGCCGTTATTTCAGATTGCCTGTGGAGGCTCGCAGAGTCCGTGCTAACTCAGCGGACGCTCCGGGTCGTGGAGGATTCGCTGGCCGACACTGTGCTTCGGCCGCGGCTGTCCTCCGCTCGGAGTGCGGATCCCCTCGCCTTACGGCTAAGACGCGATACCCACTCTTCAGCTCGGAAGCGCATTCCTGTTTCATTAGTAACCCCCAGTGACGGACGATCTTCAAAAATCGTCACGTCACATTTCTCACTCCCCGGGGAAAGACCGAATGGTCCTTGGCGACCCATCATCGGAATTCCGCTTAGCCGTCCGTCTCCAACTTATTTTTCCCCACTTACTAGAGAGGCTCAAGACTTCCGCCTCCCTAGTGCCTTGCTCGGACTCTCAAAGGGAGCGGCGCGGTCTAGGCATGCCTCGAGCATCCCCCGCTGCTCCCATCAGCCAACCCCACCTCCGCGTGGTAAGAGTCGGGCAACGTCTGGACGCCGCCACGTCCTGACGGCCGACGGGGCCCTGGCTGTCCGTGTGCCCCAAAAAGCGGACTCTTCCCTCGGCCCACGTGCCTAGTCCATGGTGAGACGTGGGGCCAAGAAAGGACGGGCTTTTCCCTGCTGCATCGATGATGTAGGGGAGGAGACAGGGGATGCCTCGCAGCCTACCGGGCCCTGCGTCCCTCCGCTTCGGCGGCAGGGTCGACGGAACCGGGGGCTCTTTTCTTTTCAGGTGCAGGAGAACTACACAGCATTTCCGCGAGCACATAATTGGCTCGGCGCCGCGGCCGTCGGCCCTGGACGGGACCGCCAAGGCGCTAGCGGCGAAGAAACCGATCCACCAACTTCCTTTTCTCTCACCTTAGGTGGCCCTTTGCCCCGCCTCGTTGCATCCGTGATGCAGGGAGGGGGGGCATGGGCTGCCGTAACAACCTACCGGGCCCTGCGTTCCTCCGCTTTGGCGAAAGGAACGACGGAACCGGGGGTATTTTTCTCTTTCAGGTATAGCAGATACACAGCATTGCCGCGAGCACGTAATTGGCTCGGCGCCGCGGCCGTCGAACCTGGGCGGGACCGCCATGGCGCTAGCGGCGCTAACGTAAACTCTCCAAACGCTTTCTCTTCTCCCCTACCCTTGGCGGCTTATCGCATTCCGCCTCCCCTCGCTGCATCCTTGATGCAGGGAGGAAAGGTAGGGGCCGCTACAGCAATCTACCGGGCCCTGCGCCCCTCCGCTCCCCGCGGTAGGGTCGACACAACCGGGGGTATATTTCTTTTTCAGGTTCAAAGGGGAGCAGTGCGGTGTAGTCATGGCTCTGACCATCCCTCACTGCGACCCTTCTCTTCTCTTCTTCTTCCTCTACTTCTTTTTCTTGTTTTTCTTCTTTCTCTTCGCCTCTCATGAAACAGCATGCCCAAGAGGCTGCCGGGTTGGGGGGTCCCGATATACCCCCCAGTTATATAATTATGGGAATTAGGAAAAAGAGCGTTACCTGCAGCGGGTCGGTAACGTCGCGCCGGCATGGGAGGGTTATGGTCCCAGGCCTCCCCAGGTCGTCATTGAATGATGGGCCAAGTGACGTCTTCCAAGCCGGCGCGTCTGCGGCGGGCGCGCCGGTGGCTTCGGTTACCGCCGTCGGAGCTTTGGCTCAAGGACGGAGCCTTCGTGCTGTCTCGGTTAGGTTGGTTAGGTGCGACGAAGTGCCCACGCCGGATCCTTATGACCGGCTGAGGCAGAATAGAGTATGTATCGATGTAGGGCGTCCGTGTCCGCGTATCAGGATCGCTCGCTCGAAAACACCTCTCCAACAGCTTCTGATGATTCCATTCCATCGCTAGGATCCACGGGAATTAGGGTTATGCAGCTGAACATGAGGCGTTCAGCTGTGGTTAGTGGCGAAGTCCGTCAGCTCGTAGCCGAGAAGCGACTGAACGTCCTGCTCTTACAGGAAATGCACGTCCGAAAGCAAGGCTCGAGCTTCGCCATTCTCGGTTTAGGGCAGGGAACGAGGGTTGCCGCTGCACGCTCGGAACGTCCGTGGGCTGCAGTGACAGTTTCAAACCCCTCGTTCCATACCATGGAGATCTCGCAGCTCAGCACCGCGCACTGTGCGTGCGCGGAAATGCAGGCACCCGGCTTCTCTTTCTACGTCGTATCGTGCTACTTCCAGTACAGCGACGAGATTGAGGGGCACCTCAGGCACCTCGAGGCGGTGTTTCATTCGCTGAGGGGGAAGAGATTGTTG
>NW_022639738.1:98432-98684 GCF_010583005.1 Odontomachus brunneus | reverse complement strand
ACGTCCGGAAGCAAGGCTCGAGCTTCGCCATTCTCGGTTTAGGGCAGGGAACGAGGGTTGCCGCTGCACGCTCGGAACGTCCGTGGGCTGCAGTGACAGTTTCAAACCCCTCGTTCCATACCATGGAGATCTCGCAGCTCAGCACCGCGCACTGTGCGTGCGCGGAAATGCAGGCACCCGGCTTCTCTTTCTACGTCGTATCGTGCTACTTCCAGTACAGCGACGAGATTGAGGGGCACCTCAGGCACCTCG
>NW_022639738.1:95535-98422 GCF_010583005.1 Odontomachus brunneus | reverse complement strand
CCCGGCTTCTCTTTCTACGTCGCATCGTGCTACTTCCAGTACAGCGACGAGATTGAGGGGCACCTCAGGCACCTCGAGGCGGTGTTTCATTCGCTGAGGGGGAAGAGATTGTTGGTAGGTATGGACGCCAACGCGCGATCCCCGATGTGGGGTGACCGCAAGGTGAACGATAGGGGCGCGAAGCTCGATGAATTCATCCGCGCTTGCGGATGGAAGATCCTCAACGCTCCCAGACAGTCGCCGACCTACTGGACGTTATGGAGGTCGTCACATATTGACGTTACCCTGGCGACTCCGGCCATGAGCCAATTCTTCGGCGAGTGGACGGTCAGGTGCGATTGGACGACGAGCGACCACTTTGCCCTGGACATCCGTCTGAGGGTGCCGAGAGTCAGAGGCAATGACCGGCCTACATCGAACACTCGGTTCGACGCGAGTCGTGCCGACTGGGAGAAATACGCCGATAGCCTCATCGACCTTTCTGCGTCGAGGCTCAAGGTCCTCAGTCTGGAGTCCGCTGGGGGGGGGGTGGAGAGCTTCGCGGAATCAATCTCTCAAGTTTTGATCGAAGCCTCGGAACGGGCAATACCCAGGAAGAGGCGTTTTAGAAAGTCCAACACGTGGTGGACTAAACAATTGACGATCGTGAAGAAGGACGTCTATAGGGCACGGCGTGCCTTCCAGCGGGAAAACGCTGAGCCGTTCCGTGCTTCCGGCCGAAGTGCCTACCTCTCTTCCTTGAGGAGGTACACGAAGGAGGTGCGGAAGGCGAAGCGTAACAGCTGGCGGAAATTCGTCACGGAGGTGGGAAACTCGGAGCCATGGGGATTCGTGTACAAACGCGAGGCCCGGAAGCTCCGTGTGGACGAAGTGCTCAGCAGCATTCGCCGCGAAGATGACTCTTCGACTAATACCATAAAGGAGACCGCCAGGCACCTGCTGGAGGTGCACGTCCCTGATGACCGGGAGAACGACGACACCCCGAGGCAGCGTGAAATCAGGGGAAGCGCGTTCATCGCGCCTGACGGAGACAATACCCCGCTCTTCACGGAGGCAGAAATCGTCGCCGTCGCGAAACCCTGAAAGTCAGGAAGGCGCCTGGCCTGGATCTTGTTGAGGTTGCAGCGCTAAAGGCCGCCATTAAGGTAATCCCCGGTCAGTTTGTTAGGCTTTTCAACGGGTGTCTTCAATGGGGCGTCTTTCCCTCGATCTGGAAGGAGGGCTCACTTAGAGTCTTCCTGAAGGGCGAGGGTAAGGACGCGAAGGACCCTAAATCTTACAGGCCCATTTGTCTCTTCTCCGTCGTAGGGAAATTCTTCGAGAAGCTTCTGAAGAAGCGACTCGACCGGACGTCGAGATTCTCCGATCGACAGTTCGGCTTCATGGCCGGAAGGTCGACGGAGGACGCGATCGTTGAGCTGCATCGGATGGTCTCCGCCTCCGAGCGGAGATACGTCTTGCGATGCTCTTCGACATAGCTGGCCCTTTCAACAATGTCTGGTGGTCATTAGTCCTGGAGACCTGGAAGAGACTAGACTGCCCTTGAAATATCTTCTAGGTTCTCCGCAGTTATTTTAGCGATAGGAAGGTTAGCGTGTCCTTTGGAGACATTTGAGTCTCCAAGGACGCGAGTAGAGGTTGCCCGCAAGGTTCGGTTTTAAGTCCAGCGTGCTGGACAGTTATGTTCGACGGGCTTCTCCGCGAACTAGAAAGGGAAATAGGTAGGTCCTTTATCGCATACGCCGACGACCTTTTGGTCACGGTCGAAGGCGACTCGCGCAAAGAATTAGAAGAAAAGGGCAACGAGTAGCAAATATAGTTAGGAATTGGTGCGAGGGAGCCAAACTCCAGATCTCATCGCGTAAGACTGAGGCAATTGTCCTCAGGAGCGAGCCGGTCAGGAGGGCCCCCATCGGTAGACGGGGAGGAGCACGTCCGGATCGAAAGCGGAAAGCCCACTGAGCCAAAAAGACAGATCTCGCGGCAAGACCACCGACTGTCCGTTTAGGAAATGAAAAGATCGCGTTCAAGAAAACAGTCAGGTACCTTGGCATCCATTTCGACAGGGACATGGGAGTATCCTCCCATTGTAAATATTTGAGCGACAAGGTCGAATCGCTTTTCAGTAAATTAGCTAGGATGGCGGGATATCGGTGGGGATTGCGCTTCAGTGCGCTCTCCGCGATTTATCGGGGCGTATTCGCGCCGACAGTGGCTTACGCCGCTGCCAGGTGGGCCGACCTGTGCGCGGGGAGTGACCTGAAGGTCCTCAGGACCCTGCAGCGCCGAGCGCTCATCTCGACGACCTCTGCGTACCGCACGGCGTCGACGGAGTCGCTTTGCGTGGTTGCTGGCGCGGTCCCCGTCGACATCCTTCTCGGCGAATACTCGGCGCGGTATATGGCGAGAAAAGAGATGGATTCCAAGTATTACGGTAGTCCCGTTCACCGGGAATCTTAAAGAGACCCAGAGTCTCATTAGGGGCGAGGCGTACAAGGTGTGGCAGGCTCGATGGTCTTCTTCGAGCAAAGGCCGCACCACATACGTCTTCTTCAATAATGTGGAGCGCAGAGTTGATACGCAATGGGTCCGCCCTGACCACCACGTAACACAAATGATCACCGGACACGGCAGGTTCCAGGCACGCCTTGCGTTCTTGGGCCATGTGAAAGGTGAGATGTGTGTGTGTGTGTGTGTGTGTGTGGAAAAGGAAGCGACACGGCCGCGCACCATCTACTGCGCTGTCCCGAATTTGAGCCGCAGCCAGAGGCTCTTCGGGAGGTCGTTCCGGCTGCGAACTGAAGGTGGCTGGAGGCTGCACACTACTTCGAGTCGACTCCAGAGGCCAACTCTATGTTCGCGGCCTTCTGTCGGGAAACCCTTTGGT
>NW_022639738.1:94838-95525 GCF_010583005.1 Odontomachus brunneus | reverse complement strand
CCCCCCCCGTGACATCATACCCCCCTCGCCCGTGGTACCCCCCGCCCCTCACCCCCCCTCGGAGGACCATGGGTTAGAACCGGCCTATAATACCTACTTTTCTTAAATATTAAAAAAACAAAACATTCTTCTGAACGTTAAAAAAAAGGTTTTTTTTTAATGAATAAAGGAACTTATCCCATCATTTTTAACGTTTTAAAAATGTTTTTCTAATGTTTTTTAAATACGTGTTACGTCTGGATGTTACGTTCTGGTAGAGAACGCAACACGACGTAAAGCCTCGATCGTACTAGCAGGTCGAGTTACGAGTCAGCGACCAGAAGGATCGCTTTACGCGTGTATCGACGTACGACGAGTGGTCCTTTTTCGATCAGAGAACTGAATCTCTTTATCGCGGACGGACCGAGAGCGGATAAGAGAAATGAAGGGGGAAAAGGGAAGGATTCGAAAAGAAATTGTGATATAATTTGAATTAGAATTTAGATAATTCTTGACGATTACATTTATTTTCCTCGCGGGGTTGTTACAATTTTTATTAACTACTAGCACGGAGACAAAGTATGCGCGTGTGTGTGTGTTTGTGTGTGTGTGTGTGGACTTCTGGGTGAGGGTGAGCATTAATGCTCAGGATCATTGGGAGGTAAAGAGGGTGAAAAGTAGGTTGTGGGGGAAGATGGAGGAATAGGC
>NW_022639738.1:94439-94828 GCF_010583005.1 Odontomachus brunneus | reverse complement strand
GAGTCGACTCCAGAGGCCAACTCTATGTTCGCGGCCTTCTGTCGGGAAACCCTTTGGTTAAAGGGTCCATATTAGATTTCACAGCGGCCTACCCGGGGGATGTCGGAGCCCCCGGGCATGGGTAAACGGCCTCGCAATCTTCGCGAGATCACCGTGGACCCGGGCCGCTGAGGTAATTAATATTTTATTTTACTTTCAGTTTCTCACCTCACCTCACCTCCCTCACCCCCATCTCGCCCAGACACACGCTCTGACCCTTTTGGATGGGAGGTGAAGAGAAGAGGAGTGGGTATTGGGTATTTAAAATATTTTTGAATGTTAAATTTATTTTTTAAATGTTAAATGTTAACATTTACAAAAATTTTTGTTAAATTTTAAAATAAATGTTT
>NW_022639738.1:90093-94429 GCF_010583005.1 Odontomachus brunneus | reverse complement strand
TTGAGTAGCTGAACTCTTAGGGTACTTGGATTTTTCCTTAATGGTAGTAGAAGTATAAGAGTAAGAGACCCGAGGTGCGCGGAGTCGCGGTTATATACGGTATCAACTGGAAATGGTTTGGTAGGGAAGATGTGGAAATTTGGGGGTTCCTAGGTTGTTGGATTCGTCAGAGAAAATGGTATGGGGGACTGTTGTATCCAGTAGTAAGTAAGTAGACAGTGTTAAGGAAATCTTCTTGGCTGGGGTTGTGGGTGGAGAAAATCATACATTTCAAAAGAGAAGGTTATTGGAGGGTTTTTAATGTGGTGAGGGAACCAGCAGATGAGGCGGAACCGGATAACGTAAGTTAAAAAATGTAACGGACATAATTTTTTGTTATCCAGCGGTTCCTTTGATCCCAAGGATAAGGTCCGGCGAAGTTTACTTTGCGGATTAAGGAGTTTTAGTGCTGTATTTCCCAGGGTTATTTCGGAATTTTTATTGGGGAAAGACAAAAAAACGGTCTTACGATTCGGAATTGTTTGTTGTTTCCCGACAGAGGAGGCAAAGATAGAGTGCATGACTCATGTCTGCACAAGACGTAACATACGTTTTCAATATTGTCTGCTCATTGGGTAAGCAAAATTAATGATAATTTTAGTATTTAAAACGCAGGCCCAATGGATGCGTTCAGCGGACACAACGGTTGTACAACTGTTGAGTAATTTGTCAACGTAATTGGTCTAGATTTAGGGATCTAATAATAAGAACCAATAATCGCTGATTGCTCATTGAGTGTTTTTTCCGCTGAACGCGCCCTATGTGTGCACAGAGCAGCACAGAGTTCCGGTGTAACCGTGACGCATAGACGTGTTTGAACACGTTCGGACTTGATTTTTTTAATATGTATCTCAGATGAAAGGGTTATAGTATAAAGTCAAGTAAAATAACAAGAAGAAGGATTATGTGTGCACGTATACTCACGTGTATAACGTATGGACTATCTTTATACTGAGTGTACTTACTTTGTACTGTACATCTGTGTACAGATGTAAGATAATTATTTTAGTTATGGTTGTATAATTAACCATTATGCATAGATGAATAGATTCATTCAATGTTCCTATCATTGTGTTACATCGGAAGAATTCGCGTTGTAAAAGGTTATGAGTGCTTATTGAAATTAACTCACACATATCCAGCGCTAGCAAAACCATTAATCGTTGCTGAGATAATACTTCTATCCTTCCTAAATAAACTTTTCCAAATATTTTAAAGTTATTTTTAATGTAAATTTATGAATTTATGAGTAATCCTACGTTAACCCACATTTGACAAAGTTAAAGCGAATATAAGCATAGCTCATATTTTTATGCTTCAGTGCACGTGCTAGTAAGGCATGGCTAATTGTTTTAGTTTTATGATTTTTTCATATACATCTTCTCAAAAAGTAGATTCATAAAACCATGCTATGCTTTACTAGTGCATGTAAGCTCTCCAACATATGTACGCTATACTTTGCTTCACCAGCGCATGTCAGCTCATTCTGCGATTCTTTAAGTATATAGTTGCATATATGTAAAATGTGATAATAAGTTATATGCAAGTCAATACAAATCAACTTCAACGTTGATTCTTTACGCTAACCCTCTCTCTACGTTGTCTTTTTATGTTGACTGTCTATGCTGACTGTTTATCTCTCTCTATGCTGATTCTTTATTTGCTGCTTCTCTGTGTTGATGTATTGAGATCCATTGTGGCATATTTAAACTTGTAAAGAGGAAATGATAAATATATAGCATATATCTAGCATATAGTGATATATGTATATGTATGTATATATATATATATATATATATATATATATATATATATATATATATATATAATATCAATGTAACAGATACTTAGATGCTTAGTATTGACTAGGTATATTTGAAAATAGAAAGAGGATTAGAGTATAACAAATATTCAGACAGCCCACATTATTTTGTATAGTCTGTATATATTCCCAAAAATCAATTCTCTATGAATTTGTATGTACTGTTATGCTATTTGGCAATTTTGTCAAATGTGGGTATGCTATGCTTCACTAGCATATGTACAGAGGCATAAGAATATCTCTTAATAAGTATTCACCTCTTTCGAAGCATTGATCTGTGCTTAATATGTTAAATTGACACATTTGATATGTTAAATTCACTTAAAGATATTATTTCTCTTCAGTACAAATATTTATCATGTTTCATCATTTTCAGCTTTGTTAATATTCAGAAATTTGACAGGAGATAAACAGGATTGGTGCTATTTAACATCAAACGTGAATACTTACTTGGACTGAACACAGTATGTACTTTTCAACTTTCTACCCGATTCGTAATACGCAAACTATATTCGTTAATAACCCCAAAAAATTAAATTGAAAGATTTACAAAATAAAAAGTTGTATTATAATTATCATGATTTCATCTTTTTAAGTTGAAGTCGTTTCGAATAACTCTGTACGTATTTTTACTAAGCTTCAATAGAATATTTTAATCTCTATTTTACATTTTTTTCAGTCTTTGTGATAATTATCTTCATTATATATTTTCATATATATATATATATATATATATATATATATATATTACTTCATATATATAATTTTGTTTCACTAATTATAAGAATTATAAAATCTTGCGAATATTGTACAAATTGAGTATTCTGTATATAATAATATTATAAATATGTGTTCATATTTTGTAATTAAGGCTGCTCTGTCTTCACTGCAGTTATCTTGATAATGACGTCAGAAGCGAGAAAATCTGTGTTAATTTACGACCTGGTATATGTGGAAACAAAATAATATACGTACCAAGTGAAATTCGTCATCCATTCAGAACACTTGTAAAAATAGCAATCAATAAATAGCCATAAAATAAACGTAATAAAGATCGAGAAAAGATAAGTAACAAACATCTATTGCATATTATTGTAACAACCGCACGTCTCGTGTCGGTTGTTGGTCGCCGGGAATATCGCTCGTCGGAGTCAGGGATCGTTGTGTGATTGACAGCAAGTAATAACAAATAATACTTTATTTGATGTTTAGTATACAGAACAACGATGTGAACCACGTGTATTTCGGCGCGGGGCGGCAGTAGTGATCGGGTCTCGGTTTCACTCGGCTGGGTCTCGCGATTCGGTAGGCGGGGCGAATAGCGCGAAGACGGCAAGTCGCGAGAGACAAGTCGCGCGGAATCCGCGAATCGCGGTGCGAACAGATTGATGGCCGCGGGGGCCCGGCGGTACTCGTGGTATTTGCGTGTCGCAGCTCGCAGCGCGATATATCGGGCGACTCGCGTATCGCCGCGACGAATCAGGCAAGTATCGACAACGTTCGATTGGGCGCAACGAACACACTGGCTCGGAAACTTGCACGTGGAGTCGGGATACGATCGGTATCGAGAAGGCTCGATCGGGTTCGCGAACACACGAACTCGTAGGCCGGTCGTTGGATCCTGATAGGAAGGCGAAGTCGGTGTCAAGAGCGCTTGACGGAGATAGCGAACACACAATCTCCAGGTGCCGGTTTCGTCTGTGCGGTTTTGGAGGTTAACGGGAAGGTAGAAACGATATGGTCGGATACCTTGCTCTCTGCTCTGAAGCATTGACTTCGGTCGGCGGTCCGTTTCGGTCTCTCCGCTTATTTCTCGGCCACGGTTTATATACCGTCTCGTTACATTTGACGTCGTTGTTGACATTCTGTGTCTTATGCTAGGCGTGGCGCATGTTTATGTTTGGTTTTGTTTGGCGCTTTTTTTTTTGCATTTAAAAATGAACTCAGAATTTATGACATACGACTGAATTCTCTTTGAATTCTCTGTGCTATCTGGGAACACTAATTGTAATTCTCCAATTTTGTTATCCACACAAAAAATAGTATATATACAATTATATATAATTATATTAGGTGGTAAACTTAGTTCCTGCGGCTCACCGTTAGATGACGTTAGTTGTAGGTGTAATTTATTTTGACATCTGAAACTGCTTGCATTTTAGAGGTTAGACATTTGTCAATAAAATTCAGTGTGAAGAGATTCATTTAAGCGAGCAGTGCTATTTTTTCTTTTGATTAAATATGGAACGTGATAAGTTGTTTTTTCGACATGTGCTGTTTCATTACTTTGACTTGAAAAAAACTGCAGCTGCAGCTCATAAATTGCTTTTCGAAGCTTATGGCAATTATGCTCCATCGGAAAGAACATGCCAAGTATGGTTTCAGCGATTTAAGAGTGGTGATTTTGATGTCAATGATAAAGAACGCTCAGGCCAACCGAAAAAGTTTGAAGACACCGATTTGCAGGCATTATTG
>NW_022639738.1:81816-82980 GCF_010583005.1 Odontomachus brunneus | reverse complement strand
AACCGTCTGAATGAAGCATTGTTGGAAAAAAGGCCAGCAGTAGCCAGCAATCGACGTAAAGTCATGCTTTTGCACGACAACGCTCGACCACACGTTGCCAAAGCCGTCAAAGAAACACTGAAGCAGCTCGAGTGGGAAGTTCTCCCGCACCTAGCGTATTCACCAGACTTAGCTCCTTTGGACTATTACTTGTTCCGGTCGATGCAGCACGGCTTGGTGGATACACACTTCAGAAATTAGAGGATGTGCGAAAATGGATCGACGAATGGATTGCATCAAAAGACCAATCGTTCTATCGTCGTGGAATCTACGCGTTGCCCGAAAGATGGGAAAAATATATAGCTATCGAGGGAAAATACTTCAATTAATGTATTTTTTGCTTTTGATGTCGAAATAAATGAGTTTTTTAAACAAAAAACCGCAGGAACTAAGTTTACCACCTAATATGTGAAATCGTATGCTAACTCAAATCACGAATTCACTAACATAATCGCATAAACCGATAATACTCTCGTCCGTGTGCGTCGGTCAAGATACCGATGGCCAAGAGACTCTTCGGTAGAATTATCATTTACGATCGATACTTGTCGTTCATTTTTAACGACGCGTGTCGGTGAGGAGCTGTACAGAATAGCTCAGACCGACAAATGTCGGTAAGGAGCGTTGCCGATATTGACAATTATCGGTAGACGTGTACAGAATAGCGGTGCGATTATGTAACTCGTTAAATGCAATTAACGATAGATTTCGTATCGTTGCGCAGCTTTTTTTACCGTAGAAAAGCTGTGCAACGATAACGAAACTATCATTAGTTGCATTTAATGAGTTACATAATCGCACTGCAGCACGAAGTGGCGGAAGAAGTTAGCGGTATACGATCGTTGGACGGCTTGGAGAGGGAATAATGGTGAGAGAGAGTCGCGGCAATCTTCTATCCTCTATCGCAGACATAAGAGCGAGAGAAATAGCATTATGAGACGTCGTGGCCAGAAATGCCGTCCTAAAATACATGTGACGCATTCTAAGAAAACGCTTGACTCACACTGTCTCGTTTATACGTGAGCAATACGCAGTGTCCCGACGACTGTTTCGCTTGCTTGAACGTCCATGCATTTTTTCTTGTTAGCAAGGAAATTACTGTAATGTAAAAGGGGATCTTGGGGA
>NW_022639738.1:81122-81806 GCF_010583005.1 Odontomachus brunneus | reverse complement strand
TATATATATATATATATATATATATATATATATATATATATATATATATATATATATATATATATCCGTTACGATCGTGATAATTAGAAACATTGCACATTTCATTGGATAAAGTAGGCATATAATTATATCGGCAAGTCCCGCATTATGAGTCTTGCATTACCGGCCACGCGCGCCGGGCAGGTGACCCGTCGTACTGATCTGTATGTTGACGCAACATCCTGTACAGTTAAAGTTTTTTTATCCATACCAATACTTGTCACATTGTCCTTTACTGTTTTTTTATGTACTTTAATACTAGTTGATCATTAGCCAAATACTAATGAAGGAATAATTGTTTCAAGCAGCAGGAAAAATTAATGTATTTGTGAGATGCATAATATATGATTGAGACCATTCACGCGTAAAAAATATTGCGATTAACGGAAAGTTAAAATTTTAAACCTAACATTTTATATAACATTTCAGTATTAATTTTTTGTTACACACTGAAATATTAAATAATATTCATCCATGCAACTGTCACTGTTATTCTAGGCAGAGGCAGAGGCGAAGAAGAAGAAAAAGAAAGGGGCAGTGATGAGGGAAGAAAAAAAGGCAGGGGTGAAGGGAGAAGAAGAGGGGGCGAGGAGAGCGAGGAAAACGCATCGCGGGGAAAACGGCCTATATAAAATAAATATTTAA
>NW_022639738.1:79340-81112 GCF_010583005.1 Odontomachus brunneus | reverse complement strand
CGTCCATGCATTTTTTCTTGTTAGCAAGGAAATTACTGTAATGTAAAAGGGGATCTTGGGGAAGGATTTACCGGAGACTTCGACAAGTGCTTCTTAATAGCTGCTCTTGAAAAAAAATTAATTTAAATTTATTTCAATATAGAATACTGCATCAATATAGAATTCTGCAACAATATAGTACTTGTATAGGTTGTCGAAGTAGACTATTTTTAATTTTAGTGTTGCGTATTAACACGCGAGATATAGTTATTACATATTTTATGCGTTTGAGTATCGTTCTACCGTTATAAAATTTGGTGGTCTTGAAAAGAACCGATTTTTCCCTTATAGAAATATCATACTAAGAATCATTGATAATTACTTATTATCCAGTATTTTTAATACTGAAAATAAGTAATTATCAATGATTCTTAATATGATATTTCTATAAAGGTTGCGCCTGTTTCAAATAATTATTGTTGCTTATTATTATGGATACAGAAATGCGGCCCGTTTCTGCTATCCTCGTCCGCTCGTTTTTACTCGTTGTTTGGGAAGAACTTCGGCTACGATCTGACTTTTTCGCGAACTTGATTGATTCGATACCTAATCGATTCAATCAAGTTATCGACCGTGTCAGATACTGGACTGACTATTGACTGATTATTGACTATTGACCTCAATTTCTTTGGCACAAAAATCGGCTCTTTTCAGGACCACCAAATTTTATAACGATGGAACGATACTCGAACGCATAAAATATGAAATAATAATATCTCGCGTGTTTATGCAACATTAAAATAAAAAATATTCTACTTCGACAACCTATACAAGCTCTGTATTGTTGCAGTATTCTATATTAATGCAGTATTCTATATTTAAATAAATCTAATATTTTTTTTTTTCAAGAGCAACTATTAAGAAACACTTGTCGAAGCTTCTTGAAAACCCTTCCCCAAAAGGGAATTTATAACAATATGCGTGTATCACGATCGCGTGCCGGCCGAAGACATCTTTCTTTCGGCTGTCGCTTTCTCTACTCTCATTAGCTGAGACAAAATAATTAATTTTTCGTAAACTATTGCGAATATCGCAAAACGGCACAGATTCTTGCTCACCTCAATCCGTTCTACGTTCTCACAAAAGGTTATCATGGAGATTTGAGAAACTCTGTACATATAAATTGTTGCATGTATTTTTCAAACTAACTTATCGTTTACTATCAAATACATAATAATGTTAAATTAAAAATATAAGAGCAATAATCGCGTCACTATCTCGCCAATATATTATATCAATATCCATCGCATATTAAGGGGTTGCTGAACATGAAAACTTTACCGACACAACACTGATTTTTTCCTGCAAAGTTTACGTCTTGCTGCTTGCACAGAATTAAAAACGCTTTTGTACAACAAAAGTACATGCAAAAATAAATTGGAACATTGCTCAATATGAAAACGAAAAAAATTTTCGTGACGAAAACGAAAATATATTTTTAACTTAAATTTTGAGTTATTGTTAGTTAGTGCAATATTTGTTTAATGCAAAATTTCTGCAGGTTGCACATACCAAAACTGTGGATGCTTCAAAGAAATTTCAATGATCATTATTATAATTTCAGAATTTAGTTTAGATACCAAAAAAAATACGAAAAGTTTGCAGAAAAATTTATGACAATATGTGGTTAGATATTCCGACAAATATAATAAAGTAGAGCAGAAAATTAGTTCACGAATATTTTTCCAGTGGGCGCTGTACTTTCTTCGCATACTTCACAACGTCAGAATATT
>NW_022639738.1:79154-79330 GCF_010583005.1 Odontomachus brunneus | reverse complement strand
ACGGTAAGAAAACTCGGCGGGGGAGCATTTTAGAGCAAAATGTTTCGAATAAAAGTTGTAAGGCTTGAAAAGTCGCATTTAACATTTAATGACAGTAGTTATTTGATCTAAGATGACGTCGCCAAGATCAAGACAAGGTCAACTTTGCTTTTTTAGATAGAAATACATATTTTTTA
>NW_022639738.1:77316-79080 GCF_010583005.1 Odontomachus brunneus | reverse complement strand
TGAAAAAATTCTCAGAGCTCTTTGAAAACAAAATAAGCAATTTTTATCTCTTAATATTTTTCGGTAAAATTAATAGAATTCAAGTAAAAAATTATTGAAATCAATAATTTTGTAGATATTTACGTAAATATCTTAGAAAATAGAGGTCATATAAAAAATTTTTTCAAGCAAAAGTTGTTTGCTTTTTTACGTAGAATAAAATCCCGTAATAAAAAATATGTATTTCTATTTAAAAAAGCAAAGTTGACCTTGTCTTGACCTTGGCGACGTCATCTTAGGTCAAATAACTAAATGCGACTTTTTAAGCCTTACAACTATTATTGGAAACATTTTTCTCTAAAATGCTTCTCTGCCGAGTTTTCTTGCCGTTGCCGAACTTATGGGACACACTGTATATACGGGTGTTTCATTTTAATCTATCCAGGCGAATATTTCAAACGCTGTTGAGTTTAGAGAAAAATGTTTCTAATAAAAGTTGTAGGGTGCGGAGGGGGACACAAGATGGTGGGCTTGAGTTTTCGATGAAGGTCAAACTGAAGGTCATATGAAGATCATATTCGATGAAAGTCATATGAAGATCAACTTTGTTTTTTTAAATGGAATGTAGTACTTTTCATTGCATATTCTGAAAGAACGTAAAATTCTGCGTTAAAATTGTCTGACACGTTTTTCATGAAAATCCATAATTTTTGAGGAAATTCAGCAATTAAAGAAAAAAAAAGTAAAGAGAATCATGTATCAATTTGTACATGTTCATGAACATTTTTTGTTCTTAGAGTTACCCGGAATCAACGGCGTGGACGTGACGAAAATCTAATCCCATCGGGGTGCTTAATTTACGTGAGTCCACTTGCTTTTCACTTTCGGGGTGCTTGATTACAGTGAGTCCCCTCGCCTCTCACTACGTATCAGACTAACATTACAGGAGATGTTCAAAAACGTCTCCTTTAACGGCTAGTCTCCTTTAACATGCGCAATCGACGCTGAAGTGAAAGCGTCGTTCTTCGTAACATTTCTTCAGGAATTAGTGCCATTGCATTACGTATGCGATTCTGCATGTCATCGGGAATTGTTGGCTCTGTAGCAAAAACAATCCCTTTTACGTAACCCCATAAAAAATAATCGCACGGTGTTAAGTCTGGTAAATTCGGTGGCCAGCGAATGAAACCATTTCTGCCTATCCAACGTTGAGCAAACCTTTCATTTAAATAATCGCGGACAACACCCGCATAGTGTGCCGGGGCGCCATCGTGTTAGAACCACATGTCTCTGAGAGTTTGCAAATTGATGTCTTCCATCAACTCTTGCAGACCAGTTTGCAAAAACTGCAAGTACATCGCTCTGTTTAAATTGGCATTAAAAAAGTGTGGTCCAACAATTTGCCCATCCAATATTCCGCACCAAGTATTGACTCTCCATTGGTGCTGATTGTCTACGCGACGTAACCAAAACGGATTAACATTTAAATAGTAATGGCAGTTGTGGCAATTGAAATCTCCGTTATTGTGGAATGAGGCCTCATCGCTAAAAAGCATCCTGTCAAAAAACATGTTATCTTCTTCCAGTCTTTGCAAAGCCCACCGACAAAATTAAACGCGTACCCCTTTCTGATCATCAGTCAAAGCCTGATGTCTTTTAATATGGTACGGGTGGAAGTGATTCACTCTTAAAACACGGTTTACCGTAGAAAGAGATGTGTGCAACTCGAGGCTGATTCTGCGCTGACTTACATGCGGTTTGAATGCAACCATCCCCAAAATAGCG
>NW_022639738.1:77235-77306 GCF_010583005.1 Odontomachus brunneus | reverse complement strand
ATATATATATATATATATATATATATATATATATATATATATATAGTGTGTCTCATAAGTTCGGCAACGGT
>NW_022639738.1:74105-77225 GCF_010583005.1 Odontomachus brunneus | reverse complement strand
TGTTAGAACCACATGTCTCTGAGAGTTTGCAAATTGATGTCTTCCATCAACTCTTGCAGACCAGTTTGCAAAAACTGCAAGTACATCGCTCTGTTTAAATTGGCATTAAAAAAGTGTGGTCCAACAATTTGCCCATCCAATATTCCGCACCAAGTATTGACTCTCCATTGGTGCTGATTGTCTACGCGACGTAACCAAAACGGATTAACATTTAAATAGTAATGGCAGTTGTGGCAATTGAAATCTCCGTTATTGTGGAATGAGGCCTCATCGCTAAAAAGCATCCTGTCAAAAAACATGTTATCTTCTTCCAGTCTTTGCAAAGCCCACCGACAAAATTAAACGCGTACCCCTTTCTGATCATCAGTCAAAGCCTGATGTCTTTTAATATGGTACGGGTGGAAGTGATTCACTCTTAAAACACGGTTTACCGTAGAAAGAGATGTGTGCAACTCGAGGCTGATTCTGCGCTGACTTACATGCGGTTTGAATGCAACCATCCCCAAAATAGCGATATTCAACACGGTTTCCTTTGTGTGACCTTTTCTCTTTCGTTGACGTCTCAATAGACCATCACGTACTCTAGCGATAAGATTTGAAATTGTTTGACGAGAAGGATGTCGACGATCTGGAAATCGAAGTGCATAAAGACGAGCACATTCTCTAGCATTCTCATTACATTTGCCATGTACATGGCTTCTGTTCATGAACATTTTTCGTTCTTAAAGTTACCCGGAATCAACGGCGTGGACGTGACGAACATCCATTATTGCATCTTTACATAGTATCGCGTCCTTCCTTAGGCAACGTTTCATTCATATAAAAGAAAGAAGTATCGGATGATTGCTTACATGATTTGAAAGAATTACTCATATGCTTCATTAAATGTCACTGTATGAGATACATCTTAAGTTGTTTTTACGAGAACGTAACATTGCAACAATGACTGATTATTTACCCACGGAAATTGTAGACATAATAATTGAATATGGCAGAAGTAATGAGAATGCTAGAGAATGTGCTCGTCTTTATGCACTTCGATTACCAGATCGTCGACATCCTTCTCGTCAAACAATTTCAAATCTTATCGCTAGAACACATGATGGTCGATTGAGACGTCAACGAAAGAAAAAAGGTCGCACAGAGGAAACCGTGTTGAATATCGCTATTTTGGGGATGGTTGCATTCAACCTGCATGTAAGTCAGCGCAGAATCAGTCTCGAGTTGCACATATCTCTTTCTACGGTAAACCGTGTTTTAAGAGTGAATCACTTCCACCCGTACCATATTAAAAGACAGACTTTGACTGATGATCAGAAAGGGATACGCGTTTAATTTTGTCGGTGGGCTTTGCAAAGACTGGAAGAAGATAACATGTTTTTCGACAGGATGCTTTTTAGCGATGAGACCTCATTCCACAATAACGGAGATTTCAATCGCCACAACTGCCATTACTATTCAAATGTTAATCCGTTTTGGTTACGTCGCGTAGACAATCAGCACCAATAGAGAGTCAATGCTTGGTGCGGAATATTGGGTGGGCAAATTGTTGGACCACACTTTTTTAATGCCAATTTAAACGAAGCGATGTACCTGCAGTATTTGCAAACTGATCTGCAAGAGTTGATGGAAGACATCAATTTGCAAACTCTCAGAGACATGTGGTTCCAACACGATGGCGCCCCGGCACACTGTGCGGGTGTTGTCCGCGATTATTTAAATGAAAGGTTTGCTTAACGTTGAATAGGCAGAAATGGTTTCATTCGCTGGCCACCGAATTCACCAGACTTAACACCGTGCAATTATTTTTTATGGGGTTATGTGAAAGGGATTGTTTTTGCTACAGAGCCAACAACTCCCGATGACATGCAGAATCGCATACGTAATGTAATGGAACTAATTCCTGAAGAAATGTTACGAAGAACGACGCTTTCACTTCAGCGTCGATTGCGCATGTTAAAGGAGACTAGCCGTTAAAGGAGACGTTTTTGAACATCTCCTGTAATGTTAGTCTGATAAGTAGTGAGAGGCGAGGGGACTCACTGTAATCAAGCACCCCGAAAGTGAGAGGCAAGGGGACTCACGTAAATTAAGCATCCCGATGGGATTAGATCTTCGTCACGTCCACGCCGTTGATTCTGGGTAACTCTAAGAACGAAAAATGTTCATAAACATGTACAAATTGATGAATAATTCTCTTTACTTTTTTTTCTTTAATTGCTACATTTTCTAAAAAATTATAGATTTTCATGAAAACGTGTCAGACAATTTTAACGCAGAATTTTATGTTCTTTCAGAATATGCAATACTACATTCTATTTAAAAAAACAAAGTTGACCTTCATATAACCTTCAGTTTGACCTTCATTGAAAGCTCAAGCCCACCATCTTGTGTCTCCCTCCGAACCCTACAACTTTTGTCTGAAACATTTTTCTCTAAACTCAACGTTTGAAATATTTGCCTGGCTAGATTAAAATGAAACATCCGTATACACACACACACACACACACACACACACACACACACACACACAAGGTGTCACATTTTGTGAGGACGTAGAATGGGTTGATGTAAACATAAAAGTCCTATACCGTTTTGCAAAATTCGCAATAATAGTCGACATATTAATTAAAAAAGATTAAGGAGAAACGCACGCTAAATGGTAGAGGACGGACCGCTCGAGTCATAGCGCGGTCCAGTAATAAAAAGCGCGCGGATGTCGTGCACGATGATTGAAAGACAATGCACCACTACCTATTTTTATCTCGGCGCGGTGCGGCAAGACGTAAGAGCGCAGCCAGTACGTAAATATTGGCAGTGATGCATTGTCTTCCAATCACCGCGCGCGACATCCGCGCAATGTATTACTGGTCCGCGCTGTGACTCGAACGGTCTGTCCTCTACCATTCAGCGTGCGTTTTTCCTTATATTTTCCAATTAATATCTCGACTATTATTGCGAATTTCGCAAAATAGTCGCATAGGACTTTTATGTTCACATCAACCCATTCTACGTCCCCACAAAATGCCCAGAGGAGAGTGCGAGACACTTTGTGTGTGTGTGTATGTGTGTGTGTGTGTGTGTGTGTGTGTGTGTGTGTGTGTGTGTGTGTGTGTGTGT
>NW_022639738.1:73318-73744 GCF_010583005.1 Odontomachus brunneus | reverse complement strand
CACTTTGTGTGTGTGTGTGTGTGTGTGTGTGTGTGTGTGTGTGTGTGTGTGTGTGTGTGTGTGTGTGTGTGTGTTAGATGTACAACTTTGCTTCCGCCGTCTTTTTTTTCCAGTGTGTGTGTGTGTGTGTGTGTGTGTGTGTGTGTGTGTGTGTGTGTGTGTGTGTGTGTGTGTGTGTGTGTGTGTGTGTGTGTGTGTGTGTGTGTGTGTGTGTGTGTGTGTGTGTGTGTGTGTGTGTGTGTGTGTGTGTGTGTGTGTGTGTGTGTGTGTGTGTGTGTGTGTGTGTGTGTGTGTGTGTGTGTGTGTGTGTGTGTGTGTGTGTGTGTGTGTGTGTGTGTGTGTGTGTGTGTGTGTGTGTGTGTGTGTGTGTGTGTGTGTGTGTGTGTGTGTGTGTGTGTGTGTGTGTGTGTGTGTGTGTGTGTGTGT
>NW_022639738.1:72860-73308 GCF_010583005.1 Odontomachus brunneus | reverse complement strand
AGGACTTTCCATTTCAACGTTTCCAAGTATGTCTTGACCACTTTCGCAACATGGAGTCGAGCATTGTCATGCTGCAAAATCATTTTATCGTGTCTCTCGTTGTATTGCGACCGTTTGTCTTTCAATGCTCAGCTCAAATGCATCAATTACGTTCGATACCGATCGCCTGTGATTTCTTCAGTCGGTTTTAAAAGCTCATAATAAATTACGCCGACCTAGTTCTACCAAATACAGAGTATGACCTTGGCGCCGTGAATATTCGGTTTGGCCATCGACGTGGAAGTATGGTCGGGAACTCCACATGATTTTCTGCGTGTGGGGTAATTGTAATGAACCCATTTTTCGTCCCCAGTCACAATGCAGAAATCCTTTCCGTCTTTGCCTTTCAAGCAGCTGTTCACAAACAAATAAAGGCCGTTCAACATCTCTCGGCTTCAATTCGTACGGC
>NW_022639738.1:68104-68869 GCF_010583005.1 Odontomachus brunneus | reverse complement strand
ATATTGATGGATGCTCCGCTTCATTTTCGCACGTTCTTTCACCATGCAAAAGGGTTTTTAATTCGGCGCAGGTAGAAAGAAGTAAACTTTGCAGAAAATTTCGATGTCGTGATAGTAACTGTGCATTATCGTTTTCGCCTCTATTTGTTGGATGCTCCGCTTTATTTTCGCATGTACTTTCAGTATGTAAAATTGTTTTTAATTCAGTTTAATAAATAGGACGTAATCTTTGCAGAAATATTATTATTTTGCCTGGAATTTTGATTATATATATATATATATAATCAAAATTCCAGGCAAAATAATAATATTTCTGCAAAGATTACGTCCTATTTATTAAACTGAATTAAAAACAATTTTACATACTGAAAGTACATGCGAAAATAAAGCGGAGCATCCAACAAATAGAGGCGAAAACGATAATGCACAGTTACTATCACGACATCGAAATTTTCTGCAAAGTTTACTTCTTTCTACCTGCGCCGAATTAAAAACCCTTTTGCATGGTGAAAGAACGTGCGAAAATGAAGCGGAGCATCCATCAATATGATACGAAAATGATAACGCACAGTTACTATCACGAAATCGAATCTTTCTGCAAAGTTTACTTCTTTCTACCTGCGTCAAATTAAAAACCGTTTTGCACAGTGAAAGTACGTGCGAAAATGAAGCGGAGCATTGTCCAATATTAGGCGGAAACGATAAGGAACAGTTACTATCATGACATCGAATACTTCTGCAAAGATTACTTCTTTCTATCTGCGC
>NW_022639738.1:67764-67885 GCF_010583005.1 Odontomachus brunneus | reverse complement strand
TGACACGAGTCTTGATCAAGTAATGCCTCCAATTCTGCATCTTCGAAAACCTTCTCTCTTCCACCGCTATGCCGGTCTTCGACGTCAAAATCATCGTCCTTGAAGCGTTGAAACCACTCAA
>NW_022639738.1:67381-67754 GCF_010583005.1 Odontomachus brunneus | reverse complement strand
GTAAGATAATAAAATATTCATAATTTTGATGTTATGTTATGTTATGTTATGTTTTTTAGAAAGTGTTTCTTACAAAATTTGTAGGATTTTAAGAATTATATTAGGTATTCCATTCACCCCACATGCTTTTTTCTTCTTCATCTTCTTCACTGCTTCCAATATTTCTCCTTCCTATAATTTATGCTCTTCTTGATCTTGATCTTGATCGACTTGCATCTCTCTCCTTTTTATCCCCTCTCCATATTTGTCCTCACCTTCCAATAGACTTTTGAAATAACTTCTCCATTTCTTCATTCCTATATTGTTCTCCATCTCTCATTTTTTTCCTTTTCCAGTTGGTGTATGCGCTTTACGTGAGCAATAAACATTAAAC
>NW_022639738.1:67278-67371 GCF_010583005.1 Odontomachus brunneus | reverse complement strand
AAGCAAAGTTGTACACCTTATATATATATATATATATATATATATATATAGTTTTCTCAGAGCCTACGCAACTGTTTATCGCGATGTCGCGGT
>NW_022639738.1:66577-67104 GCF_010583005.1 Odontomachus brunneus | reverse complement strand
TTACGTGAGCAATAAACATTAAATCAATCATGTATCTTTTCGTCTAGCGTAAACTTATAAATAAAATAAAACAATTTCATTGATGTAATAAAGTTCAATGATGATAATGACTGTGTTCTGATATTCACTACCAGTATTGAAGATCTATAGTTTGTGTTACGTACACATATAGAGTTTCAGTACCAATAGTAGATATTGGAACGTAGCCTGTGAGTTCACATTAAAGAAAAAGATACATTACTACTTAGAAGAAATTTTATAGTAAAATGTGTTACAAAATTGTCTGTGCACGCTGAAGAAAGTGTAAATTCAATTAGTGTGATTGGAATACATTTTGTTGATTAGCAATATTATTAAAACCAATAAGCTAATAATTAAATGGCATAACTTATTGGTTTTCGCGAATTTTTATAATAGGCCTATCCTCAACCTGGAGAACTTTAGTCAAGTTGTGTTACTGCCGTAACCCTTTTAGAGTTTTGATAATCTGTATTACGACTATCGAATGCGCTATGCCTCTCGTTCCA
>NW_022639738.1:66131-66567 GCF_010583005.1 Odontomachus brunneus | reverse complement strand
TTAGTCAAGCTGTGTTACTGCCGTAACCCTTTTAGGGTTTTGATAATCTGTATTACGACTATCGAATGCGCTATGCCCCTCGTTCCGAAATCAATTTTGCAGTTAGCGTCATTTTCTTGTAAGATAACTCAGCTTCTGGAGCACATAGAGCAAAAGTAAAGACAGTTTTATGAATTAATGTAAACCCAAGGAATCGATTTAATCCCTCCAGAACTTCGTCAATTCAGCCGTTATAGCCGAATCGAGAATCTAACCTACATTCAACTAAAACCGTCGCATAATTATACACAGTATGCCGTGTTGCTTCGCGCATGCATTTGGCTTCGCGATATTACCATCTTGCTTAATTTCTGTTTAATAAATTTTTTATATTTTTTTACTGTACTCTAATTTTATGTATTTAAAGAAGAATATATTTAAAGATCTTATATATTTA
>NW_022639738.1:65502-65812 GCF_010583005.1 Odontomachus brunneus | reverse complement strand
AGAGAGAGAGAGAGAGAGAGAGAGAGAGAGAGAGAGAGAGAGAGAGAGAGTGAGAGTGAGAGAGAGGAAATTTAATGTAACTTTCACATGGCTCATTAGATGAGCATAGTTCATAGGCACCTAATATGATGTTTTTTTTATTGCAGGCGGCAAGTAAAAAACATATTGGATTCGACAATAGCCAATTGTATAAATTATTTGGAGTCATCTAAGGATTTGATCGACAATTTTACAGAAAAAGAATCTTCAAATAATAAGCTTAGAAATGGTATGTACAATTAAAAGTTTTACAATAATAAGAGTAATGATA
>NW_022639738.1:65100-65492 GCF_010583005.1 Odontomachus brunneus | reverse complement strand
GTAAAAAACATATTGGATTCGACAATAGCCAATTGTATAAATTATTTGGAGTCATCTAAGGATTTGATCGACAATTTTACAGAAAAAGAATCTTCAAATAATGAGCTTAAAAATGGTATGTACAATCAAAAGTTTTACAATAATAAGAGTAATGATAAAAAAAATAATAAAAAAGATAGTACTGATAATGATAAAAATATTTTTGATAATAGTAAAAAAGAAATAAATGATAATAATAATGATAAATATAATACTTTGAATAATAATGAAAAAAAATATGCTTTTGATAATAATGGTAAAAAATATAAAAATAATAATGATGATAAAACTAATATTTTGAATAATGATTATAAAAATAGTAATGAAAATGAAAATGAAAAAGGTGATGATAA
>NW_022639738.1:64511-64807 GCF_010583005.1 Odontomachus brunneus | reverse complement strand
GAACTTCTGCTACACTTTTTTTCAAATCAAAATAGTGCAAAAGCACATGTCGAAAAAACACTTTATCGCGTTCCATTTTTCACAAAGCAAAAGAAATTGTTGTTTAGGAAAATAATTGTGTATGCTGACTGAATGTTATCGAGAAATGTCGAAATTAATCACAAACTACCTGTTTCGTTAGTAATGACTACTAGAACTGTTTGCATTGCCATCTAACATTTGCGGGCGGAAACTAAGTTAAGGTCCTAATAATATTAAAATAGCTGGATCAGTTATACAATATAATACACAACAGA
>NW_022639738.1:63272-64501 GCF_010583005.1 Odontomachus brunneus | reverse complement strand
ATAATACAAAACCTAGTAGCCATAAATGTTATAAAAATTTTGATCGTAATATTAGTTCTACAAAAATGGAAAGCGATGCTACCATATAAGGCTTTAGTAAAAGTATTGAAATGCATGGATTAATTTATAAAACAGTTGTTGCTGATGGTGACAGCAACGTATATCAATCTATTATCAATAACAAACCATATCGGAAACAAATGGTAAGAGTAAAAAAAATAGAATGCACTAATCATCTGTTACGCAACTTATGCAAAAAGTTAAAAGCTGCAGCAGAAATAACTCAACCGAAACTGCAAAACAAGCGTGATTTTGTTGAGCTACGAAATATTTAAAAAAATAACATTTTAAGAATCAGAAAAAAAATAATAGAAGTAGCTGCTTTAAGAAGAGAGGAAAAGAAACCTCAGCATTTTAAAGCTTTGGAATTACAAAAAGATATATTAAATATACCTAGCCACGTATTTGGCGAACATAAATTATGCATTGAATGTGGTCATAAATGTAGAGAAAATAATATTAAAATATATAAAAATTATGTTCCGTCACTCACTATATATGGCTTGTACCAAAAAATAGAAAATACAATAAAATTTATTAGTGGATATTCCGACAGTTTGCTATTAAATTTGACAAACAATCCTGCAGAATCGTTTAATTCTATTATCTGCAAGGAAATTGGTGGAAAAAGAATTAATTTTGGTACACGTGGCTCATATAATATTAGAATAGCTGGATCAGTTATACAATATAATACACAACAGGTTCTCACAAAAATATATGAAACCATATGTGGGAATGTTCCTGCAACTGTTAAACGTTTGGAAATAAGACGACAAAAAAAAATTGCGAGAACAAAGCAATCTCGAGAAATAAATGTAAGAAAAAGAAAATTGAAACGAAAAATAGGAACAGATTGCTATTACGGTCCGCAATCACAAAAACCAGACCTATCTCATGAAATGTACGAGCAACTTCGAAAAAGTCATATTAAAAAATTGAACGAAAATGGAAAGAATTATAAAAAAATTGAGCGCGACACAATAACTCAAAAAGAATCAGATTTATGGCGAATATTGCGACAAGAAATGTTGACAGCATCAAATTTTGGTACAGTATGTCGCATGAGATCTACAACGTCTTGTGAGATAGTTGTAAAAAATATTTTATTTCCTCCATCTATAGATAATGAAGCTATGAGATATGGAAGCAATATGGAGAAAATAGCA
>NW_022639738.1:62286-63262 GCF_010583005.1 Odontomachus brunneus | reverse complement strand
ATTATGTTCCGTCACTCACTATATATGGCTTGTACCAAAAAATAGAAAATACAATAAAACTTATTAGTGGATATTCCGACAGTTTACTATTAAATTTGACAAACAATCCTGCAGAATCGTTTAATTCTATTATCTGCAAGGAAATTGGTGGAAAAAGAATTAATTTTGGTACACGTGGCTCATATAATATTAGAATAGCTGGATCAGTTATACAATATAATACACAACAGGTTCTCACAAAAATATATGAAACCATATGTGGGAATGTTCCTGCAACTGTTAAACGTTTGGAAATAAGACGACAAAAAAAAATTGCGAGAACAAAGCAATCTCGAGAAATAAATGTAAGAAAAAGAAAATTGAAACGAAAAATAGGAACAGATTGCTATTACGGTCCGCAATCACAAAAACCAGACCTATCTCATGAAATGTACGAGCAACTTCGAAAAAGTCATATTAAAAAATTGAACGAAAATGGAAGGAATTATAAAAAAATTGAGCGCGACACGATAACTCAAAAAGAATCAGATTTATGGCGAATATTGCGACAAGAAATGTTGACAGCATCAAATTTTGGTACAGTATGTCGCATGAGATCTACAACGTCTTGTGAGATAGTTGTAAAAAATATTTTATTTCCTCCATCTATAGATAATGAAGCTATGAGATATGGAAGCGATATGGAGAAAATAGCGAGAAGAGAATTGACAATAAAATTAAATAAAGAAATTACAGTTTGCGGACTATTTATTGATCGTGAAAATCCATTTTTGAGCGCTTCTCCTGATGGGCTTATTGATGAAGATGGTGTAGTTGAAATTAAATGTCCTCTATCAGCTAAGCATTTAAGAAGCATTGCGGAAGAAGCTATACAAACATTACTACAATTGAAAAATATTTATGATAAAAAAGATCATAACAAAGTGAATAAAAATCATAAATTTTTTTATCAAATTCAAGGTCAACTGAATATAAC
>NW_022639738.1:61322-62224 GCF_010583005.1 Odontomachus brunneus | reverse complement strand
AAAAAATTGAGCGCGACACGATAACTCAAAAAGAATCAGATTTATGGCGAATATTGCGACAAGAAATGTTGACAGCATCAAATTTTGGTACAGTATGTCGCATGAGATCTACAACGTCTTGTGAGATAGTTGTAAAAAATATTTTATTTCCTCCATCTATAGATAATGAAGCTATGAGATATGGAAGCGATATGGAGAAAATAGCGAGAAGAGAATTGACAATAAAATTAAATAAAGAAATTACAGTTTGCGGACTATTTATTGATCGTGAAAATCCATTTTTGAGCGCTTCTCCTGATGGGCTTATTGATGAAGATGGTGTAGTTGAAATTAAATGTCCTCTATCAGCTAAGCATTTAACTGCGGAAGAAGCTATACAAACATTACCACAATTGAAAAATATTTATGATAAAAAAGATCATAACAAAGTGAATAAAAATCATAAATTTTTTTATCAAATTCAAGGTCAACTGAATATAACTGAATATAACACAACAAGAATATTGTTTATTTGTGTTATGGACGCCAAAAAGCATGAAAGTAGTGTTTGTTAATCGTGACGAAACTTTTTGGAAAGATCAGATGTTGCCTTATTTAACACGATTTTATTATGAATGTATGCTTCCTGAAATATTAGATAGTCGTTACAACAGACATATGCCAATCAGAAATCCAAAATATATTATAGAAGCTAAAGAAAAAGCGTCTAAAAAAAAACAAATCGAGAAATTAATCAATATGTCAACATAGAAAACAATGTAAATAACAATAATATAGAAGACAAAAAAATTACTCTCTCTGAAGAAAGTAAACAAAAAACGAAAAAATTAAATATTTGAACAACAATAATAATTAGCAATAAATATTTCAACAAAAATAGTTGAAAATGATACTTCAGATAC
>NW_022639738.1:60999-61312 GCF_010583005.1 Odontomachus brunneus | reverse complement strand
TCTGTGAAGAAAGTAAACAAAAACGAAAAAATTAAGTATTTTTTCAACAAAAATAGTTGAAAATGATACTTTAGATACAGAAGAAAATGATTGTATCTTTATCAACTATAATAAACAAGATATAACTAAAGAAGATATAATAAAACACAAAAAAATATTAGACGATATGATTGCTCCTCTTACATTGGTGAAAGAAAATGTTTTGCCTCCATATAGTAAATTAAATGATGAATCATTGGATCTACTTTTACGAGTTATAAGAGAAACTTCTTGTTTTGAAACGCAAAGTGTATTATATTTAGAATACCCTTAT
>NW_022639738.1:60482-60989 GCF_010583005.1 Odontomachus brunneus | reverse complement strand
ACAGAAGAAAATGATTGTATCTTTATCAACTATAATAAACAAGATATAACTAAAGAAGATATAATAAAACACAAAAAAATATTAGACGATATGATTGCTCCTCTTACATTGGTGAAAGAAAATGTTTTGCCTCCATATAGTAAATTAAATGATGAATCATTGGATCTACTTTTACGAGTTATAAGAGAAACTTCTTGTTTTGAAACGCAAAATGTATTATATTTAGAATACCTTCACTGTGTCATAGCCAGTTGTAGCAATAAAAGTTTACAAATAATAGGAGGAAATTGCACTGATCACTGGCGATGTATTTTCTTCAATGGTAGCAAACTTCACGTATACGATAGTACTTATAGTAGTTATAGTTTACCCGGAGGTACATACTAGGAGTCACAAACTAGCAAGTAAAGAAAAACGATATATTTACTTACGTTATCCAAAATTATATATATATAAATGAAAATGATATAATTTTTGAAAAAGTACAAGAACAGCCTGATTATACAT
>NW_022639738.1:56594-60329 GCF_010583005.1 Odontomachus brunneus | reverse complement strand
CAAAATAATACTTCATTATACTTTTCTAAATATTTTAATTAATAATAATTTTTCACTGAATTTTTCTACTCTCTTAATAAAATATTATCGAAATATTAATGAAATTATAATGAAATTTTAATGAAATTGGGTCAAAATTGTGAATGCTTTTCAAACATATTTCAGCAAAAGTTCATTATATTTTCAATGAATTATTTCCATCAGATACAAATATCTCAATTGAGATCTTACATGCGAAATTTTGCGGAAACCTCAACTGAGAATTCAATTGAGAATTTAATTGAGAATTCAATTGGGAATTCAATTGTGATCTCAATAGAAATTTTTCAGTAGGGTTTGCTACCACTGTAACCTTAGGAGATAACCCTTGCAATGAAAAATATATTAATAACATTGAAATCATGAGAAGGCATTTTATACAGATTATAGAAAATAATAAATTAATGCCATTTCCAAAACAATAAATATTATCGATAAAATTTATGTTTTTAAAAGAAATTTATGTTTATAAAAGACAAGAACAAACGATTATGTAAAATAAAACTTGTTTAAAAAAAGCATTACATCAACAAAAGATGTTTCGAATACAACCTGTCTGTAAGAAACATCACACCTACATAAAAGGTGTGTCGAATACAATTTGTCTGTAAGAGACATCACACCTATGTAAAAGGTGTGTCGAGTACAACCTGTCTGTAAGAGACATCACACCTATGTAAAAGATGTGTCGAATACAATTTGTCTGTAAGAGACATCTATATAAAAACTGCGTAAAATAAAACTTACTTATAAAAGACATTGTACAAAACTGTGACATTTAAAAAAGCATCTTCTATAAAAACATGAATTATACACCCACAAACATACACATACGCAAAGACGCGTGCGTACGCACGCACACACACACACACACAAATACACACATACTTACACACACACGCACACACACACACACGAGGTGTAAACCCGACCAGGCAACCTCCACGCGGTACATCTTGGGTAACGCTAATGCCGGCGGTCCGAGAAAAAATGATTATACAAACGATAACTGGGAAATATCTCGCAAACATGTAAAATAGATCAAACTGAATATAATTTTTTCTGCAAATAATTATGTAACATTTGGGGTTATTATTTTGTGTATAGTATTATTTTAATTATTTCTTGATATTATTTCATGTAATTATATATAAATCATTTTTTCCCGGGATGTTATATTTTAATCACTTTTTTGTCAACTTATGTTATAGCTTATAATATTAGCAAAGGATGCAAGTCCGTACGATTTAATCATAAATTTTATCAATATGTTGTGTCCCTTTACTCACAAGCAGATGACGCCAACTGCAAAATCGATTTCTGAACGAGATATAGCGCGTTTGATATGCATAATATAAAGTTTATTCAAAATTCTAAAAGAGTTTAGGTGAATGGGCCTTTGTTTCCTAAATATTGCGATCAAAGTGAGAGTCATGGAGCCATGTCACATATAAGCCACAACGTGGCATTCACTTCCATCGAAGCGGTGTAGCTAAGCAAACTGAGACTCTTACGCTGGTACTTTCTACACCGGCAGTGAGTCTTCGAGACCGGCTGACGAGGCGACCATGTGCAATATTTTCTTTGTGTTTCGTATAACTGTAGTATATATTTTTTGTATTTCTATGTCGATATAATTGTTATGTGAACAATTAGGGCAGTGTCACGTTGCAGTAATAAAAAATAATGTAAAAACATACGGTTTACAATTTGCAGACATAGATTATGCAAAACGTTCAACACATTATGTCTACAATGATTGTAAACAGTATGTTTTTATATTATTTTTCATTACCAAAATGTGACACTGTCCTAATTGCTCACATAACAATTACATCCACACAGAAATACAAAATATATATACTACAGGTATACATATACAGGGTGAATATTATATACCGGAACACCTGAATATCTCGAAAACAAAGCGTTGTATAAAAAAATGTTAAATACAAAAGTTGTAGGGTTTAAAAAGATCTATTTTATGATATTAGCAGTTTGACTTGAGTTGCGTCATAAAGATCAGGTCAAGGTCACAATGATGTTTTAAAATGGATACCCCCATTTTTTATTGTATATTCTTGTAGCTTATCTCGAGAGCTTTCCAAAACACTATACTTAAGTATTTTTTCGTTAAGTACTTTTCGAGTTAAGAGGCTTCAAAGTTACGCTCTTTAGCATTAGCGCGCGGGGATACCGTAGTGACGAGCACGAACGCGCGCTCGTATTAATAGTAAATAGCGTAAGGCTGATGGCCTAAAAAACGTAAACGCAAGGGCAGCTCTCGTTTACCGCGCTTGTGTTTACGTTTTTCTCTGCCTTAGCTTACCTTAATCGGCCGGATATGATTTTCCTCTTGCCTTAATCGGCCGCGCGCTAATGCTAAAGAGCGTAACTTTGAAGCCTCTTAACTCGAAAAGTACTTAACGAAAAAATACTTAAGTATAGTGTTTTGGAAAGCTCTCGAGATAAGCTACAAGAATATACAATAAAAAATGGGGGTATCCATTTTAAAACATCATTGTGACCTTGACTTGATCTTTATGACGCAACTCAAGGTCAAACTGCTAATATCATAAAATAGATCTTTTTAAACCCTACAACTTTTGTATTTAACATTTTTTTATACAACGCTTTGTTTTCGAGATACTCAGGTGTTCCGGTATATAATATTCACCCTGTATGTTCGACAATACGAAACACAAAAAAAATATTGCACGCATTCGCCTCGTCAGTCGGACTCGAACACTCGCAGAAAGTACCGGCGTAAGAGTCTCAGTCCGTTTAGCTACGTCGCTTAGGTGAAAGTCAATGCCACATTGTGCCTTATATGTGACATGGTTCCATGACTCTCACTTTGCATTGCAATATTTAGGAAACAAAGGCTCATTTACCTAAACCCTTTTAGAATTTTGATACTGTATATTACGCGTATCAAACGCGCTACCCAGGAAAAAAAAGTTCAGATAAAAGTCAGATATGGATTTTGTCAAGATCTAATTAGATATAATTAGATATAATTCGGATATGATTCAGATCTGTCTATATATAGTCATATATAATTTTATATATGATTATATATGATTATATATAGACAGATCTGAATCATATCTGAATTATATCTGATTATATCTGACCAGATCTTGACAAAATCCATATCTGGCTTTTATCTGAACTTTTTTTATCGGGTATATCTCGTTCAGAAATCAATTTTGCAATTGGTGTCATCTCCTTCTGAGTAAAGGGACATAGTGTTTGTGATAAAATCGTGTGGACTTGCATCCTCTGCTAATATTAGTTGCTCTACTATAATACAGGATGTCCCATTTTAAATTACGTACCTTGATAATTCTTCAGCCAAGCATATTCAGTAAAAATGTTTCAAACAAAAGTTGTCGGGTTTAGAGGGGACACCCTGTATAAGTTGACAAAAAATGATTAAAATATAACATCCCAGGAAGAAATGATTTATATAACACAATATAATAACGTATAAACACTAATAACAATATAACACATATAAACACAAAATAATAATATAATAATACACATATAATAACATATAAACACATACGAGTAATATAACATAAATAATATAACATAACACAACATATAAATAATACGTTTTAATTTATTTTATTTAATAATTATAAATGAATATTTTTGCTCCAACTTTGTTTCTATTGTCTCTACCAC
>NW_022639738.1:54617-56584 GCF_010583005.1 Odontomachus brunneus | reverse complement strand
GTAATATCTACAAAACAGAAATTAGCTAACTTGTGCTATATAAAACAGAATTGTTAATTGTCGGAATTGTTTGCCCATTTCGGCCGATTCTCGAAAGCTATCCTTTCTATCTTCCCTTTGGAGCCAAGACCGTCGATTGCGTGGCTCGCCGCGCGTCAAGGGGAAGATAGAAAACGTAGCTCCCAAGAATCTGCCGAAACGGACAATCAATTCTGAACTCTGATATAAAATATTACATTTATAAGATTTATTCAATACGTTCCACTTATCCCGTCGTCTAATGCCATTTTTCGTTTGAAAATAAGTGATTGTTCAGACATAAACAAATTGAACTTATCCACGATAAATCGCCGATACTATCATTTGATAGATCGATGGTCTAAGATTTACGTCCGGTGGTACACATTTTTATACGTTACTAATGATGTAACGTTACCAATAAATGAAAGAGCAGGAACATATTCAAAGAATATGTAAAGTATAGGCAAAGCTATGTTAAAAAATAATTTTATAATAATAAAAATTTTATTATTGTAATATCTTTACTGTATATATCATATATATACTTATATACTTATATACTATATATCATATATATAGTCTTTACTGTATATATTATATTAGCTTTCTTTTTGTAGTCAAATATATTTTGCAATAAACTTCACATTATATTATATCCACTTTCGACATGGTTTCCATTTGGTATATCAGCATCAAGAAAGTTGGATAAAAAGAAGTTTCCTGACAGCAATAGTTCTTTATTATTTTCGTCTCATAATAAGGAATGCGTCGCTTCATTTTCGCACTATGTATTATCACCATACAAAAGGGTTTATAACTCGGCGCATGTAGAAAGAAATAATTTTTGCAGAAGGATTCCGTGTCAGGATAGTAACTGTTCTTTATCGATTTCGCCTTATATTGAGGAATGCTCCGTTTTATTTTTTGCACGCACTTTCATCATGCCAAAGGGTTCTTTCGATCCAATTAGTACGACGAAAGTTTTACAAAGAAAGTCGGTATCACGCGTCAACGACATTTTCCTACAAATATTACTTTGTATTGACTTGACCGAATTAAAAATGCTTTTGTATGGCGAAAGTACATGCAAAAATGAAATAGAACATTCCTCAGGGATGAAAACGATGTGGAACTATTGCTATCGTGACACTGATTTCCTCTTACAAAAATTTCAGTGCAGTTACAGCACCAAGTTATATAATAAAAATTGGGTACGAATATATAGTGAAATATTGCTCACAAGGAGATGACGCCAACTGCAAGATCGATTTCTGAATGAGGCGTTCAATAGGTGTAATATAGAGTATCAAAATTCTAAAAGGATTTAGGTGAATGGGCCTTTGTTTCTTAAATATTGCGATGCAAAGTGAGAATCATGAAGCCATGTCCCATATAAGGGCACAACGTGGCATTGACTTTCATCGAAGCGGCATAGCTAAGTGAACTCAGGCTTGTATTTTCGCACCGCTGGTATTTTCTGCACCGGCAGCGAGTATTCGAGTCCGGTTAACGAAGTGACCGCGTGCAATGTTTGTTTTTTGGGTTTCGTACTGTCGAACATATATATATCTGTAATATATATAACAATTACATCATCGCGTGTGTTATATAACAGTTGCATTGTTGAGTAGGAAGTTACGACGAACATGTATGTTACGTGTTACATTATGTTTGCTCGGATACTTCCCTGCTCCTGTACGACTACCTTGTTCCAATTATACATATTGTTTTCATATTATTTGTTATATTTATATTGTTTTACTTAGTGCAAAACGTTCAAAATGTCTACAATGATTGTAAAAAGTATGTTTTTATATTATTTTCCTTTATCGCAACGTGACACTGCCCTAAATGCTCACATAACAATTATATCGACACAGAAATACAAAAAAAAAAAATATATATATATATATATATATATATATATATATATATATATATATATT
>NW_022639738.1:53899-54397 GCF_010583005.1 Odontomachus brunneus | reverse complement strand
ATATTGTTATTCTCGTGGACGCAGGAGAAATGAATACACGTTTTAAGAAAATGTAAAACTCTTTAATGGAGAATCGTGGAACCAGAATGTGCGTCAAAATCGTACGTCTTACTCTCGCGTAAACCGTCCGTAAAGTTTCATCAGTTGTTGTTTATCAACAGCTCCTTAACAACCTCGTAACTACGGGGATCCGGCTCAGAACTTGCATACTGAAGTGCAACACATGCAACACTGCTTCCCTTTTTCAAAAAGGTTGTCGTCCCGACAACCCACCGGATTTCTTCTTCAACTCTTGGCGAGAGCCAACTTCCTTGCCCTTATCTCAGTTGCTACTGCAGATACTATCAGGCTTGCTTGCTCTTCCCTTTCGTTGAAGATATCCGGACAATTGTTTTTGAAGAAGTCCTCAAAAAATGATCCTGTTGCTATGTCCTTCCGCCTGAGGTTTTCAGACAAGGGAGGGGTAACGTTTGTGGACCCAACGATTTCCAAAAGAAA
>NW_022639738.1:53615-53889 GCF_010583005.1 Odontomachus brunneus | reverse complement strand
GCCAACTTCCTTGCCCTTATCTCAGTTGCTACTGCAGATACTACCAGGCTTGCTTGCTCCTCCCTTTCGTTGAAGATATCCGGACAATTGTTTTTGAAGAAGTCCTCAAAAAATGATCCTGTTGCTATGTCCTTCCGCCTGAGGTTTTCAGACAAGGGAGGGGTAACGTTTGTGGACCCAACGATTTCCAAAAGAAAATCTCCCCAAATCCCCACCTTGGTATTTACTCTTCGCCTTAGGCGAAGGCCTGCAGGAAAAACCACAATCAAAAACT
>NW_022639738.1:53467-53605 GCF_010583005.1 Odontomachus brunneus | reverse complement strand
AAACAAATTTCGATTGATTCTCTGTAAGAACAAATAAAGGTTTAGCAATAATAGAAAATCCTTTTACAAATTTCCGATAATAAGAACAAAATCCAAGAAAACTTCGTAACTGCTTTTTATTTTAAGGAATCGGCCATT
>NW_022639738.1:36421-53457 GCF_010583005.1 Odontomachus brunneus | reverse complement strand
GAAAAGAAAAGAGCAAATGTTCAACCACTTAAACTTATTTTTAATAAATAAATTATTTACAATCGGGCTCAGATAAAATTTTACTCAATGACAACGAAAATAATCAATTTCTTTCGAAATAAGAAGCCAACCTATCCAAGTGGACTATCTTATTCTTATGTTTTTTAGAACGGCGAATGCAATAAACTACATCATTAATTCTTTTAACTACCTCAAAAGGTCCTTCCCAAAAACTTTGTAGTTTAGGAGCTTTTCCCAAACTCCTACGAGGAGTGTACAACCATACTTTTTCACCTTCTTTAAAAGATAACCATCTCGTATTTTGATCATAGCGCATCTTAACCTTAGCACTTTTGACTTTCAAAGAATCCCTAACACACTGATGAATTTCATTCAACTTTTCCTGTAAATTGAGAATGTAACTGTTCCCTAAATAATTACTCGAAGGAGGAGAGCCACAAAACAAATCCAAAGGCAACCTCAAATTTTGACCAAAATATAACTCTGCAGGAGAGAATCCTGTTATCTCATGCTTAGAAGTCCTATAAGCCAATAAAAACATGGAAACCCAACGATCCCAATCTTTCTGATTCCCTGAAATAAACTTAGATAAATATTGAAGAATTGTCTGATGTTGACGCTCAACTTGGCCATCCGACTGTGGATGAAAAGCAGTAGTTCTAGTTTTTCTAAAACCTAACAACTTAGACAATTCCTGAAACAATTTCGATTCAAAATTTCTACCCTGATCAGTGTGTAATTCTAAAGGCACACTATGTCTCGAAATTATTTCCCTCACAAAAACTTCCGCCACCGTACTGGATCTAATATTCTTTAAAGGAAAAGCTTCTACCCATTTTGAAAAACAATTAACTACCACTAATAAAAACCTATTCCCACAAGAAGTTGAAGGCAAAGGACCCAAAATGTCCATTTGAAGGCGTTCAAAAGGAGCTCCCGCATTAAAAACCTGTAAAGGAGATTTGCCTTTACTTGAAGGACCTCTTTTTGAAATACATACCTTACAAGATCTGCACCAATCTTCTACATCCTTTTTACAAGTAGCCCAATAAAAACGACTCCTAATTTTATCAAGAGTCTTATTCACTCCAAAATGTCCTCCGGAAGGAGAATCATGAGCCTCCTCTAAAATCTTCTTTATAAAATTACGAGGAACAATGATTTGTAAACGAGAAGATTTAAGATTAGGAGCTTCCCATTTTTTAAATAAAATGCCATTCTTAACAACTAAACTCTCCCAATGAGAAATATAAATTTTAACCGAAATATCTTTTTCAAAAACTTCTTCCTTTGAAGGACGTCGACCAGACTCAATTCCCCGTAAAATTATTGAAATATTAGAGTCCTTCATCTGTTCCTTCCGCCAATCTATTTGAAATTCTTCCCCCAAAACTATCCGAGCTACCATCCCACTATCATTCTCCTTGCTACATTCAATTTTAGCACAATATTTACAATTTTCCTTGATACAAGGACGTCTTGAAAGGCCATCCGCATTCCCATGGGACAAACCTTTACGATGACAAATCTCAAAATTATAACATTGAAGCTTCTCAATCCAACGAGCCAATTGACCTTCAATATCCCTGAAAGATAATAACCATTTAAGAGAAGCATGATCCGTTCTTACCAAAAACTTCTGACCATATAAATAATGATTAAAAGATTTAATAGATTCTACCACAGCTAACAATTCCCGACGAGTAGTACAATAATTTCTTTCAGCTTTATTTAAAATACGACTAAAATAAGCAATAACTTTTTCTTGACCATTTTGAACCTGAGACAAAACTGCACCGATACCAAAATTTGAAGCATCCGTGTCGAGAATGAATTCACCACTTTTTAAAGGAAATGACAACACTGCAGAAGTAGTTAGAGCTTTCTTTAAACTTTCAAAAGCTTCCTGACAACAATGAGACTAAACAAATTTCGATTGATTCTCTGTAAGAACAAATAAAGGTTTAGCAATAATAGAAAATCCTTTTACAAATTTCCGATAATAAGAACAAAATCCAAGAAAACTTCGTAACTGCTTTTTATTTTGAGGAATCGGCCAATCAGCGACAGCAGAAATCTTTTCAGGATCCGTAGAAACACCTTTATCAGAAATAACATGACCTAAATACTTAACCGAATTATTTAAAAGAACACACTTTTTAGGATTTAATTTCATTCCAGAAATACGACATCTAAGAAAAACAGTCCTTAAACGCTTAACTACTTCCTCAAAAGTTTTCCCAAAAACTATCACATCATCTAAATAGACTAAACAAATTTCATGTAATAATCCTTTCAAAATTTGTTCCATCAGTCTTTCAAAAGTCGCTGGAGCATTACACAAACCCATTGGCAAAACTGTAAACTGCCATAATCCTTTCCCTATCGAAAAAGCTGTTTTTTCTCTATCTTTCGGATCAATCTTCACTTGCCAATAACCACTTTTCAAATCTAAAGTTGAAAACCAAGAATTCCCTGATAATTGATCAATAGTATCGTCAATTCGAGGAATGGGAAAAGAATCTTTTACTGTAACAGCATTTAGTTTACGAAAATCTACACAAAAACGAATAGAATCATCTTTTTTTTTAACTAAAACTACCGGAGAAACCCAAGGACTTTGAGACTCCTCAATTATACCTTTATTCCTCATCTCCTCAATAATCTTATCCGCCTCCGCACGTAAATGAAAAGGAATTCGACGAGGAACCTGTTTAATGGGACGAGAATCAATTAATTTGATTTTATGTTCCAAAAGTCCACAATTTCCAGCCACAATTTCATCCGAAAATACATCTTGAAACTCAACTAATAACTCTGCAAAAATCTCTCTCTGCTGAGAATTCAAATTCTTTGAATCTTGTTCGAATAATTCAGATAGAAACGTTGGTATTCGATTTTCTTGAATAATCCGCCTACAAGCAAAATTTTCCTGAACATTGACTTCACAAGAAATTCCTAACGCAGAACGAAAACAAGATTCCAAATCTAATAAAGATAGAAAATCTTTTCCCAAAAGACAATCATCCTTTATTTTGACAACAAATATAGAAAAATCCCTCACAATTCTTCCCAATTGAACATTTACTTTAATTTGACAAATAACCGGAACTATCTCACCTGTAGGATAAAATAAGCAACTATTAACTTCCGAAGAAAATTCCTCTGGACAATTAATAAATTTTTCATTCACCACAGAAACATCTGAGCCCGTATCCAACTTAAATCTACAAAATTGTTTATTTAAAAATCCTTCATAACAAAAATTAACTTGTTTACTCTGATCTACACCAGAATTAATCGGGAATTTACTTTTTCCAGTCGAAATGGTCCCGACCCATTCGACTAAATCTAGTTTTCCCTTTTCTTTTCGGAAACATTAACCAAAGTCGGGCATTCCGCCCGAAAATGCGAAAAACTTCCACAGTTCCAACATTCCCCAACATTATTTCTTTTCCTAAACAAATTTTCTCTTGAATAAATAACATTCTCTTTTTTATCAACAGTCTTTCCCCAAAATCCCCTTTATTTTTATTAAAATTATTTCTCCCCGAAAATCTTCTTTCAAAATTCCTTTTATTTTCTGAATTTATTTTAAAATTTCCTCTAAAATGAGAAAAATTATTTTCTCGAATATTTTTAATGACTTTTGCCCTTTCTATAGCAACTCTTAAAGAAATAACATTCTCCAATTGAAGAGTTTGCTTCACGAAATCATCCGATAATCCAATTAAAAATTGTGCACAAGCGATTTTTTCTCTCATCTCGAAAGAACATTCCGGATATGCTTTTTGGACTAAACGTTCTAATTCCGAACCGAACGAAGCAAAATCCTCCCCAAATTTCTGTTTTCTATTGGAAAATTGAGCATAAAAATTTTGAAACAACTCCAATTCTCCAAAACGCAATTCTAACCGCGAACAAATTTCTTTAAAATCTAAATTTTCTTCTATTCCATTCAAAACCGAGCGCGCTTTTCCCCTTAATATTGCTGCAATATTAATATTGTTGTAATTCAACATTTTTGCAACATTGATTCAATATTACTGTGCTGTATAGGATGCGTCCAGTGGAGACTCATATGACCTCGCACGTGTGCGAGCAATATGGGTCTCATATGAGGACGCATCTGTATGATAATATGCATGCATGCATGCGGATTATACGCACTGTGTGCGCCATGATATCACTGTGAAAACATTTTGTTATCTGGGTTACTACCCAACCTTGTCAAGAATCAGAACGTTCTCCTACAACTCGGCCAGCCTGACTAAGTTTGAACCCTCAAACATGCCCATTACATTTGAATATATTGAATTGGATAAGATGTGTGATCTAATTTGAGAGCAATAGTATGGGCGTAGTACGCAACTAAAACTATCCCAATCGAGTAGTTAATTGATAAACATATAAATGTCAGGCTAACTTAAACGCATAAATCTTGAAAGCGAATAAAGAACTTAACAATAAATTTATAATATAGGTATGCGCTATGATAACAGAGTAGATAACAATATATACATGTGTGAACGCTACAGATATAAATATGGATAGGACATAGATTAACGATAGGTACGCTTGAGTGGAGCTCCTAACCATCGTCTTATGTTTCTCGCCTCCCAGATACCCTTATAACGCTTGTGGGTGTTTCGAAGACCCGGAAGGTCGTGGACAACGTACCGATCGTTTTCGAGAATCTTCTTAATTTAATATGGACCGCGAAACTTAGAAAGCAACTTTTTGAAAACGCCGTGGGTGGTATCGTGATTTCGGATTATTACGAATTCTCCTGTTTTATAGGTATGCGAAGCCTTGTGTTTGGCGTCAAATGCTCTTTCTTGATATGTTTGCGATTTCGCGATTGTATCAACCGCTTTAACACGCTTAATCTGGATATACCTGTCGCTGGGAAGATTGGTGATTGATACTAACTCTTTTATCTACGCACGAACTTCGATTCCAAAGACGAGTTGACTAGAAGTTTGTCCGGTTTACCGATTGGCAGAGTTATTAAGGGCGTATTCGATTTCAACTAAAGCAAGGTAATAATGCTTTCCAGAAACCTTATCTGATAGTTTCGAAAGCATAAAGAGTACTGTGTGGTTTATGCGTTCCGCCTGTCCATTTGCTAGGGCAGATCCAGTAGCAACTTTGACATGCTTTATATCACCTGTCTTGACAAATTTCTCAAAACCGGCAAAGGTGAAAGCACTACCGCGATCGGAAATAATGACTTTGGGTTTGCTGTAGCACTGTAAATACTGATCTAGACATTTAATAGCTTCCCTTGCACTGGTGGTTTTCGTAGCAAAGAAGCGAACAAATTTCGAAAAGGCGTCTACTATTAGGAAAATATGTTTTTTGGCGGCTATTTGGTTGTCAATGGGCCCAATGTGATCAATGTGCACGGTTTCGAAAGGGGCTTGACCCTTTAGGTATTGAGTATAGAGTTCTTTCTGGTTTGTCTGAAGTTGGCGAAAAAGTTATACATTTAAGACAGTTACGGATATAAGATTCACATTTTTCCCGAATAAGAGGAAACCAGTAAGAATTTCTTATTGATTCAATCATCTTGCTAACGCTAAGGTGGCCCATTTCATTGTGATAATGGAATAGAACATGGCTTTCCATTCCCGCAGGGACTAAGAATAATAGTTTAGAGCAGTGCTTTTTATATACAAGACTGTTACGTAACTCATAGTTAGAGTCCTGCGACCTTTCGAGTTTATCTATAATCCTCCTAATCACAGGATCTCGGCTTTGAGAGACAATGAGGTTGCACTCAAAAGGATTGTCCTCAATTGCTAGAATACCGAAAGATCAGCTGAGGGTATTGGCATGACCCATGCGCACACCCGAGCGATGAACCACTTTGTGATCGAAATGTTGCAACTCAAGGCTCCATCTGGCGATGCGGTTGTTTATATCTCGCTTTTCTAATGTTCGAGTAACCGCACTATTGGAAACTATAACGAACCAGATTCCCTGTAGATAGATACGGCAACGGCGTAACGCATACATTATCGCTAAGGTCTCCAACTTGAACGAGTGGAGAGTATCTAGAATATCTAGTTTCCGCTTTGGTGGTACGTTTACTAAAATAGAAAACAGAGTGCATTTTTTTATCATGTTGTCGCTGCATCAGAACTGCTTCGAACTCTTGGACACTAGCATCATAGTATTCCGTGTACACCTTACTATCATAGATAAACAAGGTACGTGCTTCTGTTAGCATCCTTTTCAACCAATGGAAGGCGGTGTTTTCTGCTGCTCCAAATGTAAAGTTAACGTCCTTCTTGAGCAAGTCGTATAAAGATTTCGCGATAATAGAAAATCCGGCTAAATTTCTGGAAGTATGACGCTAGTCTGAAGAAACACTGGAACTCTCTTGTCGTCTTGGGCTCGGGAAAGTTCTGCACAGCGGCCACACTTCTATCATTTGGTCTTATCCCTTCAACACTAATCTTATATTCTAGATATTCGATCTCGGTACATAGAAACGAGCATTTATCCAATCTCAGTTCGAACCCGTTTTCTGTTAAAACTGTAAACACTTTCCGAAGTGTATCTAAATTAGAAGCTAAATCTTCGCTAGCCACAAAAATGTCGTCCATGTATACGACGACGCCTTCTCTAAAAAATTCTGACATAACATCATTGATGAATCTTTGAAAACATTAGGGGCCTATTTTCAAACCGAAAGGCATTCGCACGTACTCAAACTGTTCCATTGGCATAACAAACGATGTATACTTTATTGAATCGGGCGACATTTTAACATTTAAAACCCGTTTTTAAGGTCAAGCGTGCCGAAGAATCGTTTACCTCTCAACGTGTCGAGCTGGTCTTCAATTAAAAGAAGAGGGTAATTATCGCGTGCTATGACTTTGTTTAAGGCGCGATAGTCCACACACATCCGTATCTTTCCATTTTTCTTCCGAGTCAATACAATAGGCGATGAATATTCGGACTTGCTCCTGCGAATTATGCCTCGACTCAGTAGATTTTCTAATTTTTCTTGCATCTTCATTTTATCGGCAAAGATTAACCTATGAGGACTAAACTGGACAATTTGGCTATCCTTTACACTAATGGTAGCTTCGCTTTTCACCTTAGGTTCAGCGGGACGACAATATGACTCAATAAAGATAGTCTTGAACGCTGAACGATAATTTACGGAATCTCGGGATTTATATAAATCTGCTCGACTTGACTATTGCAATCGACGTCTAAACTAAGGATCTACTTGACCTCGTTGTATTCTATGCTATTACTTAGCCGATCTCTGAACAGTTTTAAAGCGTCCCTTTAAAGTGTGACTAGTCATCGTGTTATTGTCAACTATACCGAAAACAATTGACTTAGTAACGCTAGTTAACCGTCTAACACTAGTTCGCACCATACCTCAAGTCTAGATTTATTTATACCGTAATATTTGATCCACTCGCGACATGCTTTTTTGAGCAGCTTACTGTTAACTAGTTGCTTTTTTATAAGATTGATCGGGCACCCGATATCGATTTGCAAAATACAAGAAAATGACTCGGTACCTTTAATATCGCATCGAATAGACCTTTGGTATTCGTTTAGACGGTTTTGTTCTAATCTATGACAGTTACTAAATCTATTACGCAGATTTCTTCCTACTCTGGGTGGACTTCGCTGTCGTCGTATTCTCCGTCGGTGGAGCATTTGGATCTGCTGTTCCTGTTCTCACGGATAGTTCCGACTTGTCGTTTGCCCAATTTACCTGATTGGATCTTTTTCGGTTTGTCGTCTTTTCCATCCATTATTTTCTCCTTCATCGGGCAGTTCTTTAAATAATGGCCTGTTTGGCTACAAGTATAACATTTAGTAGCCCCTAGGGCAATTGGTTTTGTCGTCGGTATCGCCTGACCCCCGCGGATAGCAAGGTGATCTTCCCGGTCTTCCCGGTGCATTCTTTCGTGACAATGTATTGGAGCCTGGTCTGGTAACCTCCGGTGCTAGCGAGATTGCTTTAAATGCCTTGAGTACTGCTTGCACGTTGGTAAAAGACTGCATGCGTGCCTGGTTATGCAGAATGTTCGAAGGTATGCTGTCAACCAGGTACGCAACGAACTCGTTTTCCTTGAACGATATACGATTCCTCAGAATAATCTTGTCGTGCCAATACTCATTGAAAAGTTCTTCTTTCTTCCATTTCCTCGCATTGAATTTGGGCCGCAATTCCATTCGCCCCATAGGCTGCTCGAAAATATTACCCATCTCTTGAAGGAGGTCGTCCAGGCTCATCGATAGATGCTCCGCTCGGGATTGGTACCATCGTTATGCTTTTCTTTGATCCGACCATGAGCTTTGCCGCGCTCTCAGTCAGTTCATACGTCTCGCGCAGCAAGTTAACCTGGGCTTTTCATAGCTGGAAGTCCTCTCCTGATCCATTATAGTCGCCCAATAATTTGCCAACACTCCTTATGTCGATAGTGGTAAACGAATCTACCGACATTGCGCTTATAGGTGATCTACGTAACAATTTATTTTCTCGCCTTAGTATTTATATTTCCTTTTGCATGAACTCTCTCTCTTTCTCCGCTAGATGGCGCTCGCGACGATCCAGATCGTCCCCATGTCGGTCATGCGTGTAAGCGTCCCCGTTTCGTCCACTCGCTGCTTTTTCCCGACCGTCAATTGTTTCTCCTTGGTTGCTGACCGCCTTATCCTGTTCAACGACAATTTCCTCCTCCGATTCGGAGGCGTCGTCACAGGCCTTATGTATCCACCCGCCGGTGGGATTTGCATCCTGAAGCTTAACTATGAGCTCATTTTTTCGCCCACTCGTTTTCAATCGGCGTTGTTTCAACGCTTGTTTCAGCTGTGCCACACTTAATTCTTGGGAATTCATGTTACTACAGGTGTACGCCGCAACGAACAATGACGATTTCCTCCTTGTGCACACAAAGCCGCGAGGTGCCTCTTACACACATTCACTTACACTCATTTTCTCTCGCCTCCAAATTTCTGCCGTCTCTTGCCAGCGTTAGTTTTATTCCCTTTGTTCGCACTAAACTTGCAAACTTCGGTCACATATTGAATATGGCGCATGAGTCTTCTCTGTTGTTGTAGGACGTCCCATTCCACGATGCTTATATTCGATTTCGGCGGGAAATCCCACTTCTAAAGTTGTAGGACGGCTGGTCTTCAGATAAAGGGGATTCTTATTTGCTATGTACACACTCTGTATTATTAGTAATTATTTATTAACGCCAAATACACCTTGACATGTCCTGCTAGTTTCGCGGTTGTCACTATATTGCCCCTATCGCTCTTTCCTTTCTTTCGGTCTTTTTGCGGGAGAGGGAAACGCTAGACTGTAGCAGTAGAGTCGCAAATATCATCGGCCGCTGCCGATAACTGTAGGGCCCTACATAAGTGTCTTTATTACGTATTGTGGTTTACTAAAATATATAGAATTCTAATTTTACCTTATTTTATATTTCCGATTTCGGGATATAACAATGATTTATATCCAGAACAAAGATATTAAAAAAATATATATTGAATTGGTCAACATGATTATACCAGGTATGTAAATATGAAACCGGAATTTTTGTATAGAAAATACACGTTTATTGTATGAAAATGATAAAAAATATTTTATTCGAAGTATTGCCCATCGCTAGCTATACATTTTTTCCACCTGTCTGACAATTTGTGGATGCCACGCCAAAAAAACTGTTGCTCTTTTGAAGCAAACCAGTCATCGAGCTATTTTCGTATATTTTCGTAAGAAGTGAAGCGCTGCTTGGCAAGTGCATGTCCCATCGATGCAAATAAATAGTAATCGAACGGAGCCAAGTCTGGTAAGTAAGCCGCATGCGAAAGTATTTCCCAACTAAACACCTCAATCGTTTCCTTGACCAGTTTTGCAGTGTGTGATGGTGCATTATTATGAAACAAAATCACTTTGTGTTGCCTTTTTTTATATTCTGGTCGTTTTTCACGCAAAGCTTGATTCAAATCGATCATTTGTTGTCGGTAGCGTTTAGTATTAACGGTTTGGCCAGGTTTTAGCAGCTCATAATAGATCATATCCTTCTGATCCTATCAAACACAGAGCATTGTCTTCCGTCCATAGCGATTTGGCCTTGCAGTCGATGTCGATGGTTCGCCTGGAGTTACCCATGATCTTTTACGCTTAGGATTCTCAAAATATATCCACTTTTCATCGCCAGTCACAATTCGATGGAGAAATGACTTTCTTTTGTACCTGGCGAGCAGCATTTCGCAAGTGGTTTTTCGGTTTTCCTGCTGTCTTTCATTCAGTTCATGTGGAACCCATTTTCCCATCTTCTGGATCTTTCCCATGGCTTTCAAACGTATGGAGACGGTTTCTCGTGTCACATTTAATTGATCCGCGAGTTGTTATTACTTTTGAGTGTCATCCTCATCCAACAATACTTGCAATTCGCTCTTTTCAAACTTTTTCGGTGGTCTTCCACGTTCTTCGTTTCTCACGTCAAAATCGCCACTTTGAAATTTTTTAAACCACTCAAAGCACTGTGATTTACCAAGAGCATGCTCACCGTAAGCTTCGACAAACATTTGATTCCGCAGCAGTTTTCTTCAAATGGTAACAGAAAATCAATGCTGTCCGCAAATCGTAGTTTCCAGACACAAAATTCGACATGTTCAACGCTATTACAAACAATGCTGTTGTTTGAAACTTGTATTGTTGTGAGTTGAAAATCTTTGTCAGAGATGTCAACAAGGAAATGGCGCCAATGACGCGGTTTGACGATAACTACATTGACAGCTAGGGCCATCTATGGGCAAATTGCGGTTTCATATTTACAGACCTGGTATATTTAATTAGACTGATTTAAATATATGATTTACATTTTTTATAAAAAAAGAACAAATAGTATTAATAAAAAATAAATGATATTGTAATGGTGTTCGATTCTTCGAATATACTTTCCGTCAGATAGCTCAGAAGTCGTTCGAGTTCGAGGGGAGGCGCAAGCCGTGTCGCGTTACTCCACGCCACTTGATTGACCCGCATCGCCAAGTTACCTCTCGGCGAAACCGGTGGTCGTTGCCCCGAGTCAATTCTCGAGACAATGGCGTAACACTGCGGCCTTTGTGAATGCCCATACTCTGAGTCACTCCTCAGAGCAGCGACGGAATCCGAGTGACTCTTTGGATGTGCGGGGAGTTTTTCGGCGTGAAAACACCGGTTTGCGGTGTCCAACGTTCTTGATTCTCTTAGTCGGGGAGTTTTGGTTTTCGTCGGAGAATCGTTGCTTCGGATGCGTCGACTAGCTCTAGCGAAAAAGGTGCTAGTCGGCTCGCCCCGGCAGGTCGAAGTCTAGCGTCGGACAATGAGTGCCTCTCGGTGCCGGCGCGCTTTCTCTTATAGGGCCCACTACGCGGTTTTGCTTGCGAGAAACCGGCGCACAGTAAGCATTTCAGAAATTTACTGCTCAAAATGTCCAAAGTCCTTAATTTTTAACCGATTTAGATGCATTTTTTTTTAATTTTTGATGAATAAATTCTCTACAAAACTGTCGAGGCCTATTTATCAGAAAAATGTTTATAAAATTTTTAAATCGCATAAACTGCGAACCCAACAATTCTAGCTATTACATCACTGAGCTCGAACCACTCTAGTAACCTTCAACATATCTCCATGTTTTCAAAGCAATTAACCCTAAATCTCATAATCTAAGATCTAATAAGCTCTAGTAATAAGTAAACATTTATAATCAGTCACGATTACTAATGTATTCACATGGGTATATGAGTCTTCCATACCACCCAGGAGGTGCCGTTACAGGCGCATTAGATTTTTTTACAATAAATCTTCGCCTTGAACCCTATCTTAACATTGTCCCTGCCAGACACTCAACAAACTACGCAAAGGTATGAATCTTCAAAATCGGTGATAAAGTACTTATTGTTGTAAAAGAAGTTTTCATACTCAGAATCAATGTTCCTGATTTTGTATGTCCACTTCTTTATAAACGAAGCGATATACGCGTCTGATGAAATTGTAACCGCGATACGTCGCGTTTCGGATCGCTCGTTGGTTCGGGTTCGTGATAGACGGAATAATTTAGAAACAGTGTTTTCAGTAACAACTTAGCAATATATTTAAATAATCAGCTGATGATGATTACAACTACATCAAATAATGCGTATCGACGCCGTTGGTTTTGGTCGTTTGTATACTGTCTGTCAGAGGCTTGTTTACGAGTATCGCGGCTCGCGAGATGTGAGGCGTGGTACGCGGGACGCGGACGGTGTAAGTGTCGCGTATTCGCGAGTTTGCATTGTTGATGTTTCTCGGCGTCTCGTCTCTTTAATTCTCGTTGACAACTTCTTGCGATGATTTTTTAGCTACGCTTCGAGATAGTACAGTGCACGCGGTCGGTAAGACTGCAGCTGGACGTAGCTGGACGTAGGGTATTACCTTAGTGGCGATACTTTCGATCTCCTATCGCGGAGATTGGATGCGGTCCGGCTCTTCGCCGACAAAAGGGACGTGCGGATAGTGCGCCTCACGAAGAGGGCCAACATCCGGGTCCGGGACCTAGGCGACGCGGCCGCCGTGGAGGACGTAATCTCCGCGGTGGCGGTCGCCGGGGGCTGCGGGCCCGTAGAAATTAAGGCCGGAGAGATCCGCCCTGGACCCGACTGCATGGGGACACTCTAGTTACGGTGTCCCCTTGCGGTCGCGAAAAAGATTGCGGACGGAGGACGCATACGCGTTGGGTGGTCCTCCGTCCGCGTGGAGACCCTGAGCAGCCGCCCCCTCCAGTGCTTCAAATGCCACGTCAGGGCCTTCTGCAGGAGTAAGGCCGACCGCAGTGGTCTATGCTACCACTGCGGATCGGCCGGCCAGAGGGCCGCGGCGTGCGACGCACCGGCGACATGTCCGGTGTGCCGCGACGCCAAGCAGCCCTGTGACCATAAAGTGGGAGGCCCCGCCTGCCAAATGGCTAGGCGGGGCAAAGGGGGAAAGGGTGGGAGGAGGAGGCGCAAAGCCTCCAACACCTTTCCCACCGCACCTCCAGAGAAGGAAAAGGAGCCTCCCCCCTACTAGAAGGAAAGGCTCCAGTAGCTGAGACCTCGGTCTCTCCGGTGGACCCTGCCCCAAAGGGGCAGAGGGAACCGCGGGGGACCGGGGCCGGTAAGAGGATCGCATCGCGGGAGAGGAAAAACCCAGTAGAGGGCCCTTCTCCCGCGAAGAAGATAGGGGAGGACCTGGAGGAGTGCGGAGCTAACCCACCCTCGTGGAATCTCGCCCACTTCGAGCGCCTTCTGGACCGGCTGGGGGACCTTATGTCGAGGCGCCCCCAAAAGCCGTTCCTGGTGGCCGGGGACTTCAATGCCAAATCGACGTTGTGGGGGTCCTCGGCCGGGTGTCGAAAGGGCGAGGCAATGAAAGAATGGGTCGCGTCTCACGGCCTCTATGTAATTAACAGGCGCCGTAGGAGCGCCTTCGTCGGGCCGCGGGGGAGATCAGTGATCGACGTCACGCTAGCGTCTCCCCAGGCGGCCCGACTGATCCAGAATTGGCGGGTGGTGACCAGGGGTGAAAACCCCTCGGACCACAGATATATCGTGGTCCGACTGGTCGCCGCACCCGAGGAGGTGCTCCTGAGGCGCGGCCAGGGGGGTGCCCGGCCACCAAAATGGGCCCTTCATAAGCTCGACCGCGACAGGTTGGCGGCCGCCCTAACGGCGGCCACATGGACGGACCCGGGCCCCACACCGGCGACCTGGTCCTCCATTGAGGCTGAGGCGGCCGGAATCGTGGGCATGATGACGGTGGCGTATGATGCCGCCATGCCCCGATCTCGGCCGCATCCCCACCGGTCCGTGTACTGGTGGTCGTCGGAGATCGTCGAACTTCGGCGCTCCGCCGGCCGAGCCAGGCGAGAAATAAATCGGCGGGGAAGGGATAGTGAGGGCAGGATAGCCGCCGAGGGGGCCTACCACGAAAAACGGGGCGCCCTCAAAGCGGCCATCTTTACGGCCAAGGCCCGTGCCTGGGACGACCTGATCTCCACCATCGACAGGAACTCATGGGGGCGCCCTTATCACATAGTGATAAGACGCTTGTGTAATTGGGCGCCCCCTCGAACGGCGTCCCTGGACCCCGACTTCCTCGATGAAGTGGTAGGGGCCCTCTTTCCATGGGGGGAAACCTGTATTCCCCCCTACGAGGCTCCCCCCAGACGGGGAGGAAGAGTCGGTCGGAGTCACCAAGGTGGAGATGGACAGGGCCGTCAAGAAACTCGGCGCCAACAAAAGGGCGTCGGGCCCCGACGGTATCCCAGGCACAGCGTGGCGATGAAGGAGGCAGAGGTGAAGAGTCGAGCAATGCGGCTCTTCACCTCCTGTATGAGGACCGGGGTTCCCCAGCCCCTGGAAGAGGGCCAATTTGGTCCTCTTCAGAAAGGGGGGCCAGCCGGGGGACAGCCCTTTAGCATATAGGATGATATGTCTTCTGGACGGGGCGGGTGAGTTTTTCGAAAGGATAATACAGCCCGCCTCGTCCACTTGTCCCGGAGTAGTGACTCTCAAAGGGAGCGGCGTGGTCTAGGCATGCCTTGAGGATTCCCCGCTGCTCCCATTAGCCAACCTCATCTCCGCGTAGTCGGGCAACGTCTGGACGCCGCCTCGTCCAGACGTCCGACGGGGCCCTGGCTGTCCGTGCGCCCCAAAGGGCGGACTCTTCCCGCTCATGTGCCTAGTCCATGGTGAGACGTGGGGCCAAGAAAGGACGAGCTTTTCCCAGCGGTAACGGGAACGGTGGCGCCCCCCACGAACCCCAGTGTTCGGAGGACTCGAGCGGTATGAAATCCGCAGAAACAGTCCACACCGTCCGAGCACTGGGACGAGTAGGAGTACCTCCCGGCCGTGCCGCTTCCTTCCCTTTCCAGCGGGAGCAGGACAGGGCGACGCCTTGGTAGGACCGGTACCTGAGCGGCTCGAGCGGTATGAAACCGTGCAGACAGCCTAGTTGGGCCGGGTACTGGTACCGAAAAAGGTACCGCCCAGCCGCGTCGCTATTCTCCCCCCTTTTCTCTTCCTTCCCTACATCTCTCGGAGAGCTATCCCACACTTGAGCAGTCCGTCACCCTCCGCCTCCCCCTGCCGCATCGATGATGTAGGGGAGGAGGCAGGGGCTGCCTCGCAGCCTACCCTGCGGACCCTGCGTCCCTCCGCTTCGGCGGTAGGGTCGACGGAACGGGGGGCTCTTTTCTTTTCAGGTGCAGGAGAACTACACAGCATTGCCGCGAGCACATAATTGGCTCGGCGCCGCGGCCGTCGGCCCTGGACGGGACCGCCATGGCGCTAGCGGCGAAGAACCCAAACATTCCACTCCCTCCTCTTCCTTTACTCTAAGTGACCCCGCCCTCCGTCCCGCCTCGTTGCGTCCGTGATTGAGGGGGGGGGGCATGGGCTGCCGTGACAATCTACCGGGCCCCTCGTCCCTCCGCTTCGGCGAAAGGGGTGACGAAACCGGGGGTATTCTTCTCTTTCAGGTACAGCAGAAAACACAGCTTGCCGCGAGCACGTAATTGGCTCGGCGCCGCGGCCGTCGAACCTGGGCGGGACCGCCATGGCGCTAGCGGCGAAAAACCCAAACATTCCACTTCCTCCTCTTCCCTTACCTATCGCGTTCCGCCTCCCCTCGATGCATCTTTGATGCAGGGAGGGAAGGCAGGGGCCGCTACAGCAACCTACCGGAGCCTGCGCCCCTCCGCTCCCCGCGGCAGGGTCGACGGAACCGGGGGTATATTTCTTTTTCAGGCCCGCAGGGGAGCAGTGTGATGTAGGCATGGCTCTGACCATCCCCACTGTGACCCCTTTCTTCTCATTTTCTTCTTCTTGTTCTTCTTCCTCTCTTCTCTTCTTTTCTTTCCCTCTTTGGAAGCAGCATGCCTGAAGGGCCGCCGGGTTAGGGAGTCCCGATATACCCCCGAATTATCTAATCATGGGCTCAAGGAGGAATATCGTTACCTGCGGCGGATCGGTAACGTCGCGCCGGCATGGGGGGATTATGCCCCCCCCCCCCAGGTCGTCATCCAGTGATGGGCTACGTGATGACTTCCAAGCCGGTGCGTCTGCGGCGGGCGCGACGGTGGCTAGGGTTACCGCCGTTGGAGCTTCGCCTCAAGGTCGCAGCCTTCGTGCTGTCTCGATTAGGCTGGTTAGGTGCGACGAGATGCCCACGCCGGATCGAGTGAGGCAAAATACAGTAGGAATCGGTGTAGGGTCCGCGTCCGCGTCCGCGCCCGCGTTTGCGTTCGCGAATCGTGATCGCTCGCTCGCAATGCCCCCTTAAACAGTTCCTGTCGATTCCTCTCAATTGTTAAGATCCACGGGCATTAAGGTTATGCAGCTGAACATGAGGCGTTCAGCTGTGGTTAGTGGCGAAGTCCGTCAGCTCGTAGCCGAGAAGCGACTGGATGTCCTGCTCTTGCAGGAAATGTACGTCCGGAAGCAAGGCTCGAGCTTCGCCATTCTCGGTCTAGGGCAGGGAACGACGGTTGCCGCTGCACGCTCGGAACGTCCGTGGGCTGCAGTGGCTGTCTCAAACTCATCGTTCCATATCTTGGAGATCTCGCAGCTCAGCACCGCGCACTGTGCGTGCGCGGATGTGCGGGCACCCGGCTTCTCCTTCTACGTCGCATCGTGCTACATCCAGTACAGCGACGAGTTTGAGGGGCTCCTCAGGCACCTCAAGGCAGTGTTTCATTCGCTGAGGGGGAAGAGATTGTTGGTAGGTATGGACGCCAACGCGCGATCCCCGATGTGGGGTGACCACAAGGTGAACGATAGGGGCGCGACGCTCGAGGAATTCATCCGCGCTTGCGGATGGAAGATCTTCAACGCTTCCGGACAGTCGCCGACCTACTGGACGTCATGGGGGTCGTCACATATTGACGTTACCCTGGCGACTCCGGCCATGAGCCAATTTTTCGGCGAGTGGAAGGTCAGGTGCGACTGGACGACGAGTA
>NW_022639738.1:25666-36411 GCF_010583005.1 Odontomachus brunneus | reverse complement strand
AACGCTCTCGGACAGTCGCCGACCTATTGGACGTCATGGGGATCGTCACATATTGACGTGACCCTGGCGACTCCGGCCATGAGCCAATTCTTCGGCGAATGGAAGGTCAGGTGCGACTGGACGACGAGCGACCACAGTGCCCTGGACATCCGTCTGAGGGTGCCGAGAGTCAGAGGCAATGACCGGCCTACCTCCAACTCTCGGTTCGACGCGAGTCGTGCCGACTGGGAGAAGTACACCGATAGTCTCATCGACCTTTCGGTGTCGAGATTCGAGGTCCTCAGTCCGTAGTCCGCTGGGGGAGGGGATGGAGGGCTTCGCGAGGTCTATTTCTCAGGTCTTAGTCGAAGCCTCGGAACGAGCAATGCCCAGGAAGAGGCGTTTTAGAAAGTCCAACTCGTAGTGGACGAAACAATTGACGATCCTAAAGAAGGACGTCTATAGGGCACGGCGTGCCTTCCAGCGGGAAAACGCTGAGCCGCTCCGTGCGTCCGGCCGAAGTGCCTACCTCTCTTCTTTGAGGAGGTACACGAGGAAGATGCGGAAAGCGAAGCGCAACAGCTGGCGGAAATTCGTGACGGAGGTGGGAAACTCGGAGCCATGGGGATTCGTGTACAAACGCGAGGCCCGGAAGCTCCGAGTGGACGAAGTGCTCAGCAGCCTCCGCCGCGATGATGGCTCCTCGACCAACACCATAGAGGAGACCGCCAGGCACCAACTGGAGGTGCACGTCCCTGATGACTGGGAGAACGACGACACGCTAAGGCAGCGTGAAATCTGGGGAAGCGCGTTCATCGCGCCCGACGGAGACGATGCCCCGCTCTTCACGGAGGCAGAAATCGTTGCCGTCGCGAAAACCCTGAAAGTCAGGAAGGCGCCTGGCCTGGACCTTGTTGAGGTTGCAGGCCGCCATTAAGGTAATCCCCGGTCAGTTTGTTAGGCTTTTCAACGGGTGCCTTCAATGGGGCGTCTTTCCCTCGATCTGGAAGGAGGGCTCACTTAGAGTCTTCCTAAAGGACGAGGGTAAGGACGCAAAGCACCCTAAATCCTACAGGCCCATTTGTCTCCTTTCCGTCGTAGAGAAATTCTTCGAGAAGCTTCTGAAGAAGCGACTCGACTAGACGTCGATGGCGCCGGGGAGACTCTCCGATCGGCAGTTCGGATTTATGGCCGGAAGGTCGCCGGAGGACGGGATCGTTGAGCTGCGTCGGATAGTCTCCGCCTCCGAGCGGAGATACGTCTTTGCGCTGTTCTTCGACATAGCTGGCGTCTTCGACAATGTCTGGTGGCCACTAGTCCTGTAGACCTGGAAGAGGCTAGACTGCCCTCGAAATATCTTTCAGGTTTTCCGCAGTTATTTTAGCGATAGGAAGATCAGCATGTCCTTTGGAGACATTCAAGTCTCCAAGGACGCGAGTAGAGGTTGCCCTCAAGGTTCTGTTTTAGGTCCAGCCTGCTGGACAGCTGTGTTCGATGGGTTGCTCCGCGAACTAGAGAGGGAAATAGATAGGTCCTTTATCGCGTACGCCGACGACCTTTTGGTCACGGTCGAAGGCGACTCGCGTAGAGAATTAGAAGAAATAGGGCAACAAGTAGCAAATATAGTTAGAAATTGGTGCGAGGGAGCCAAACTCCAGATCTCATCGCGCAAAACTGAGGCAATTGTACTCAGGAGTGAACCGATCAGGAGGGCTCCCATCGGTGGACGGGCAGGAGCGCGTCCAGATCGAAAGCGGAAAGCCCACTGGGCCAAAAAGACATATCTCGCGGCAAGACCACCGACCATTTGTTTAGGAAATGAAAAGATCGCGTTTAAGAAAACAGTTAGTTATCTTGGCATCCGTTTTGATAGGGACATGGGAGTATCCTGCCATTGTAGGTATTTGAGCGACAAGGTCGGGTCGCTTTTTAATAAATTAGCTAGGATGGCGGGATGTCGGTGGGGATTACGCTTCAGTGCGCTCTCTGCAATTTACCGGGGCGTGTTCGCGCCGACGGTGGCTTACGCCGCCGCGGGGTGGGCCGACCTGTGCGCGGGAAGTGACCTAAAGGTCTTCAGGACCCTGCAGCGCCGGGCGCTCATCTCGACGACCGCTGCGTACCAAACGGCGTCGACGGAGTCGCTCTGTGTGGTTGCTGGCGCGGTCCCCGTTGACATTCTTCTCAGCGAATACTCGGCGCGGTATATGGCAAGAAAAGAGATGGATGTCAGGTTGGGAAATGCGGTAGTCCCGTTCACCGGGAATCTTAAAAAAACCCAGGGTCTCATTAAGGGCGAGGCGTACAAGGTGTGGCAGGCTCGATGGTCTTCTTCGAGCAAAGGCCGCACCATGTACGCCTTCTTCAATGATGTGGAGCGCAGAGTTGATGCGCCGTGGATCCGCCTTGACCACCACGTAACACAAATGATCACCGGACACAGCAGGTTCCAGGCACGCCTTGCGTCCTTGGGCCTTGTGAAAGGTGAGATGTGTGTGTGTGGAAAGGGAAGCGACACGGCCGCGCACCATCTGCTGCGCTGTCCCGAATTCGAGCCGCAGCGGGAGGCACTTCGGGAAGTCGTTCCGGTCGCGAGCTAAAGGTGGCCGAAGGCGGCACACTACTTCGTGTCGACTCCAGAGGCCTACTCCATGTTCGCGGCTTTCTGTCAGGAAACCCTTTGGTTAAAGGATCCATATTAGATTTTACAGCGGCCTACCCGGGGGATGTCGGAGCCCCCGGGCATGGGTAAACGGCCTCGCAACCTTCGCGAGATCACCGTGGACCCAGGCCGCTGAGGTAGGAAACAACTAATAAGTATTTTTGAGGTTCTCACCTTACTTCCCTCATCTCCATCACCTAAAACCAATACCCACTCCTCTTCTCTTCCCCTCCCATCCAAAAGGGTCAGAGCGTGTGTCTGGGCGAGACACTAATGAGCGGGCCTCCCCGTGGTCCCCGTGGGCGAGCGGCGCGCGCGCCACGGCTAAACCGCTCATCCTGCGAACACGTCCTGCAGACGCTGCTGGATTTTTCCATCGCCCTTCCCCTGTCAGTGGTTGACAAACGGTAGAAGTAGATGGTAGTAAGTAGCGTATAGCCTTCACGGCTGAGAAAGCAAAACGCGGCACCCTACGGATGTCGGGCTTCACACTAACTGTCTCGGAGTAGTCCAACGCCCAACAAGGAGCAATACGGCTTCCGGAAAAGATGGTCGAGCGTGGACGCGATGTTGCACGTCCGGTCCCTCCCGGAGGCCGTCGTGAGGAGGAGAGAGTTGTGTTGGCGGTGTCCTTGGATATCGCAAACGCTTTCAACTCCCTCCTTTGGGACCGGGTGGGGGCGAGCTTGGCCCATTTTGTGCCCCCCCTCCCGCCTGGTCTCAATTATTAGGGACTATTTCCGGGATGGATGACTAAAGTTCCGCAAGAAAGCGGAACTCTAGTGCGGAGGGGCGGTCTACCGCGGTGTTCCTCGGGGATCCGTATTAGGACCCCTACTATGGAGCATCGCGTACGACCAAGTCCTCCGCCTTGCCCTCCCCTCCGGCTGCAACGTCGTCTGCTACGCAGACGACACGATGGTGCTGGTCGGGAGCAGGGGCTGGCGGGACGTCCTGGAAATGTGACGTTTGGCGGTGGACCAGGTGATAGGCTCCCTGAACAGAATGGGCCTCAAGGTGGCTCCCCTCAAGTCCGAGCTCATGTTCATACATGATGGCTCTGGGAGGGGGACCACCGGGGGCCCGAGTCCGGATTGACGGTGTCTCCGTGAAGACGGGTCCCACGATAAAATATCTGGGACTTGTCTTGGATGGTACATGGGGGTATCAGAAACATTTCGAACTTCTGGCCCCTGAGTTGAGCAGGGTGGCCAATATGTTGGGTGGCCTCCTGTCCAACCTCGGCGGCCCAAAAAGGAAGGCACGACGGCTGTATGCCGGCGTCGTCCAATCCATGGCCCTGTACGGGGCCCCGGTCTGGGTGAGTGCGATGGCGATGCCAGCGTATCACTGTGCTGGCACACCGCTCGCAGCGGTGGGTCGCCATTCGCCTCGCCCGGGCCTATAGGACGGCGTCGCATAATGCCGCCACGGCCCTGGCCGGTCTCCCCCCGCTGGAGCTCCTTGCACAGATGCACGCCGAGACCTATCGGCGTGTCAAGGAGCTCCATGCCGGGGGAGACCTTGAACATCTGGCCAGGGCCATTGGAATGGCGAAAGCGCAGGCCCGTCAACGCCTGCTTCTAAGGTGGAGCATCGATCAGGAGGAGGCGGACGGCCGATCAAGAAGGAGGGTCGCCGAGGCCATCCGGTCCTGCTTGCAAGAATGGGTAAACAGGGCCCGCCGAGAGCTGTCCTTCCGTACGACGCAGGTACTCACCGGACATGGATGCTTCGGTGAGTACCTGCACAGGATTGGTAGGGAGCCTAACTCCCGCTGCCACCACTGTGGTGCTGAGGTGGACTCGGCGCAACACACCCTGGAGGAATGCCTCTCTTGGGCGGTGGAGCGCCGAGTCCTAATAGATGTGATGGAAGCGGACCTCTCTCCCTCGGCCCTTATCAGGGCCATGCTTGGGGGAGACGCTTGGGCTGGTCCATCGTCACCTCCTTCTGTGACGAAGTGATGGCGCAGAAGGAGGAGGCGGAAAGCGTCAGTAGGGGCGAAACTGCCCCTCGAGACGGAGTGAGGCGCCGCCGGAGGAGAAGGGCGGCGCCTCACCTTCCCGCGCATCAGCGTGGAATCGAGGGACTGCGCACCCGTGGGCGGGGAGGGGACGCCACCGCTGGCGTTCCCTCCCCAGGGGTACTTACGGGTATGCCGTTGCCCCCCATAATGCCGCCGGGTCCTCCTGATCAACGGAGGGCCTGGCCCGGGGGAGATAGAAGGCGTCTGGTCGGGCGAGAGAGACGCGTCATAAGGCGCGACTCCCCTCCCCCCCCGTAACAAGAAGTCAGACCAGACGCCTCCGGGAAAGGGGCAGGGCGGCCGGTTCGGAAGCGCGGACTTTTAGGCCGCTCACCTCCTCCCAGAGCCTGAAGGTTCCTGACCGGGGGGGGCGCAGGAAAACTTTTAGGCCCTTCCGCCCCTGCAACCTCGGTCGGGAGCGTAGGGGCGGGCCGGGTCCGGACGGGACCGGACCCGGCAAATAGCGCCCCTACAGGTGAGGTATGATTGGCCGGGGGGGGCAGGTCCGGTCATAGAGGATTGGAACAGCGGGCCGGGAGGGAATTATCCCTCCTGGCCTGGGGTGGGGTTTAAGTTTTCCCCGCCCTGCGGCTGAGGGTGTCCCGAAAGTAATGCGCAAGCGGTTCCCGGGACGCCGTCGCAATAACCGCAAGGGGCCCAGCAAAGGTTATAGTGGGTAGGCCCCCCCCCCCGGCCGTTAGTTCTGGGGGGAGCGTCCCACACTACTCTTGGGAAAGTCCCGTCTTCCCGGGAGTCTGCGTAATGCATTTCCTCTGCCTTAAAAAAAAAAAAAAAAAGGATGCGGGCCGGTGTATATAGTGCGGCCGTCGGTCCTCGTACACGGGACCTTAGCTCTCGGAGTTTCCTTTATAATCGAACGAGCCCGGCTCGTTCTAACACGATTGCGGATGCGGTAAGACAGTGCCGCGGACGCGCCTATGCGTCGCGGTAACGAAGTCTGTCCGATCTCCCTTCTGGAGATCGCTTACGATTATCACGGAGGTCGTCTCGCGTCCCTGCGTCCCTTGTGTAATTCTAACGCGTGTCCTTAATACGCAGTTTATGCGTTTAAAAAATTTTTTAAACATTTTTCTGAGAAATCGGCTTCGACAGTTTTGCAGAGAATTTATTCACCAACAATTTAAATAAAAATGCATCTAAATCGGTTGAAAATTAAGGACTCTAGGCATTTTTAGCAGTAAATTTCGGAAATGCCCCACTGTGCGGCGCCGCGTCTGCGCGCGGAAGCGTGCGTGCTGGCGGGACGCGACGCGTAGTAACGCATACACGAGGCAAGGCATGCGATAGCGGGCGTATGACCGAGTGTTGTCATGCTCGTTAAAATATTAATAAATGTATATTATCTTGAAACCTGAAACGGGAAGAAAATGGCGTTTGAGTAGTTAAAATTTAAAGGTAAATTTTTCACCACGCACACATATGGAGCTGCACGTTTTATCGACACTAATTAAATAATAATTGATTACCTGATTGATCATTTTTGTTTTGAGACACCATTTATTATGCATAATCGATTATTTATTTAACCGATTATTTAATAATCGATTATTTATTTATTCGGTTATCTATTAGTCAATTAATTGAACATTCAATTATTTAACAATCGATTTTTTCCGACATCGCCCATCACTAGATCTCACATCTAAGTCGGATGCGACCATGTACAGAGTGTTATCGCTAACGTAATTTCTGAGTATTCCCCTCCACGTATAATAGTCACGTATAATCGTCGGCAGTCCTCTCTTTTAGATTGAAATACCAAATGTATTGATCGACATTTCTATGCAAACAACGTGTATCATCGATGTGCGATTTAATTTGTAACAAGGCCCGCCAAGTTCCTCGATAATGGGTAAAATGGGTAATGGGTAATAGTAATCGTTATTGCCAGTTTGTCGGGAGGCTTCCAGTAATCGCAGACGATTGACCGGCTTGTTGGTATCGTCCCAGTGAATGTAGTCGATCACATTGTCACTCAGTATCATGGTACGCGGTGAAGTTAAACCTCTGCCCGCCACGTTGATCAACGTACCAATCATTAAGAGTGCGATTATGTGTTTGTATTTGTACCACTTGTTATTTAATACGGATTGTAGCGCGTTGTAATTGCGCCTGTGAGCATTCGTTACTAGTAGTATATTTTTGTATTTTTGTTTATCGGTCTTGGTATAGATAGCATCGTCGGGAGTTCTTTTGAAAATCAGCTCGTAAAGACCAGGTGTTCCCACATATTTTATACCACTAATGATTATATTATCGTCAATATCCACGTTGAAACTTTTATCGCCGAGCTTTGTCCCGTCACTGCTGAAATACATGTAATCAATGGCGCTATGTTTGTCGCTGCTTAAGACTGCTCCCATGTATTTTTGCTCCAGTAGAACAAAATGGGCACACAATATCCCTTCGGAAATTTGCAATTTATGTCTAATCAATGTTATGAATAAATCGCCAGTGGTCTCGAAAATATCTTTATTATCGGTGGTCAAAGTAACGCGCGGCGACGGAGGATTTCGTGCAATTGCGTACTATAAAATTTGTCTGTTGGCGTGGAGGTTATCACAGAAGAATCCGTCGTGAAATTTAATTTTCTCCGCTTCAGGTAAATAGGTGTAACGACGCGTAATTAATCGTTACTAAAAATTACAACAACGCAAAACATCGCGAATCAAGAGCGCAAGAGGACAACGCGTCCTCTAATATGGTAAACAGCGCGACCGCCGAACAACCGCGGTAAATAGCGAATCAAGCGAGATTCGAGGTATATAAAACGCGGCGTAATCGTAATCGAGAGATTCGATCATCCGCTCTCGAAAGAGAATCAGAACCTATCCACCGCTCTCGAAGGAGAATCCGATTCCGATTATCCGCTCTAAGAGATACCGACTCCGCTCCTGGCAGATTACTGTTCGTCGATTGACGACTGTAATCACTCCGCCGTCGTTGCACGGATACGTGTCATCGACATTCGATTCTACTCCGCTCCTGGCAGATTATTGTTCGTCGATTGACGACTGTACTCACTCCGCCGTCGTTGCACGGGTACGTGTCATCCACACTCGACTCTACTCCGCTCCTGGCAGATTATTGTTCGTCGATTGACGACTGTAGTCACTCCGCCGTCGTCGCACGGATACGTGTCATCGACATTCGACTCTACTCCGCTCAGGACAGATTACTGTTCGTCGCGTGGCGACTGTAATCATTCCGCCGTCGGCTCACGGATTCGTGAGGCCGACATAGATAAGTTTCACAGTACCGCTAGCCGCATCCGAAATTGCGTCCGAACGAGCCGAGCTCGTTGAATCATAAAGGAAACTCCGAGAGCTAAGGTCCCGTGTACGAGAACCGACGGCCGCACCGCGTACACCGAGCCGATTCCAATCTCCGCGATAGGAGATTGAAGGGGAGCGCCACAAAGGCCATATCCCGCGTGCAGCTATGCTATAATTTCAACGACCGCGAACATTATATGATTCCAAAACGCCGCTAACATCGCTGGGAAAAGTGTCCACCGCACTTAAGAGACACGACGCCGAAAGAAACGTCAACAGAATAGACTCGCGAAGACGTGACACTGACGTCGTCCGCGTCCCGCGCACCGCGCGTCACCTCACACAAATCGGCGTCTAAACAAAACTCTGTCAGGCGATACAAACAACCAAAACCAAAGGCGTCGACACGTATTGTTCGATATGTATATATTGTCATTATCATCAGCTTAGTATTTTAAATATATTATTCATTATTATTTTATTAAAACACTGTTTCTCAATTATTCCGCCTATCACGAACCAGATCCGACAAGCGATTCAAACCCTCAACGAATCGCGGTTACATAGGTATAGAGGTGACAAGTAAGCGTTTGGTTCTGCGCTTTGGTTTCTTCTCTTTGAACGATAGCACATCATTTCCCAGCATAGTACTTATCGATATATCAGGTTTCACATAAGTGGTATGTTATAATCTGCCTTAGAGACTCAATAACAGGTCAAAAGTGACTTTCCAGTGCACTATCTTCCCCCATCTTATCGGAGGTCAAAGCTCGATATTTCTTGCGGTTCGATTCGCTCGTTTTCGCAATTTCCTTCACTGTTTTTTCGCTATATTCAATCTCCTCGCCGCTAATCTCTACGCCGCTCTCAACCAACGTCGCCATTACGATCTAGTAGACGTTTTTCCGTTGACGCGCAAACGACGAATGGTCACCTTACGGTATTGCAAAATCATTAAATTCCCGCCGATATCGGTCATAGAACTGTCTTTGTTTATTATTACGAAATTATATTTTTGCTGCCAACATTCGCGATACAGCGCGCAAAAATTTTCGTACGTTATGTCGGTTTTCACATGATTATTGTATATATGTTTCAGATTGATACCATTCTACTTAAAGAGAATCAGCAGATTCGCATTATCATGTATAAGATGCTTCGGTATCTTTGCATACGTTTGACAAAAACAGAAACAGTCGATGTTCAAGTGACGTCCCATAGTAAAGTACTCTCTTATCGTATCTGGTTTGTGACATACCACGTCGTCAAAAATAAAAATGGAACTTGGTAGCGCTTCGTTTGGCGGAACGACATCGATGTTATTGGAAATCGTAAAATAGCCAATTTCATCTATCGATGCAAACAAATTCTCCAAGTAGCGATATTTTAGCTGTTGCAGCGATTTCGAGTACACGTACAGATTCTTTAAACGCAGACTGTGTGAGGTTTTCAGCAGGCTCACCAACACATTCATCTTACCGCAATATCGCAAATGCGAGGAGCCGCATATGGTAATCGGTAGCAATTGGCCGTGCTTGCGTGCAACATTCTCGGACGCTACTTGCACTCCATCATCGAAATTTGTCACGCGTATCGGCGTCGGTTGTCGTACGAACCGCATGTTTTCCTCAGTCGTTTAAAGATGCTTTCAATACAATCGTCCAGTCAATCGTCTGCGATTGTTGGCAAATCTTCCGACAAACTGACAATAATGCTCACGACAGTGAAATTCTATCCATTATCGAGAAACTTCGCGGGCCTTGTTATAAATTAAATCGGTGCCTTCAGATGTCCAATCCGGCGTCCAGCTCTCGAACTCGACACGGGAGGTCGAGAGCTTAGAGAACGGAGCGAGGAGCGCGCGATGAGCGAGACGTCGCATCACGAGAGGAGCGTCGACTTGACCGAACGGGAGGGCAAGTCGGCGCCCATGCGATCAAACTGAAAATTGTCGCGACGCGGCTCTCCTAAGTGGATCGTCCACGCGCACGGCCGTGTTAGATCGCCCCGCGGACGGAGAGGATGACCGAACGAGAGGAGGCCTCGGGGACCGTGGCGAAGAGAGCACCGACGGACTCGAGCCAACGAAACGGTCGCCGAATGTTTCGCAGCAAGGAAATCCGGCAACTCCGCGCGAACCGGCCCGCGAACTTGTCTTTTGGTGACTCCGAGAATTGGCGCGGGAAGAGTTCCGCGCTGAACTTGAAGAAGAGCGACCCGACCTGATAGCGAGCACTTGATTGCGACCGGCAGTGAAGATGTTCACTGTGAAAGCTCACTCGAAAGAAGGCGCACGACCGAAAGACGCGGTCATATTTATAAGCGTTTTGGAGTAAGCCCCGGAGCGCGCGGATTGGACCACCGGGAGCAAAAACGGCCTGATGACGCGCGACCAGCGCGAGTCTACATCGATGCTGACGGTTTTTTATTTTGACACGCGAGCATCTCGCGGCGCGTGCCGCCCGCCGATTCGCGGAATCTGTATTTTGCCGATCGTTGCCATAGCAACGTCTCAGCTCCGCGCTAGCCGGCGGCTCGCCGGCCTAGCAACGATGCGATCGCACGTGACTCGCACGCGCCTACCAAACACATACAAAAGGACGTACGAAGTCGATACTGTTATGGAAACAAATAATATCGTGAATAAACATGCAGGACGTGATGTAGCGGAGGTCTGATCCCTGTGTGAGTGTGTGGGTGTGCGTGTGTGTGTGTTGATTTTATATTTTCGAGTACTAATAACTATCGTTAGAACTCATAAGGGGCTATCCAGAACTGC
>NW_022639738.1:22625-25656 GCF_010583005.1 Odontomachus brunneus | reverse complement strand
ATTTGCCTCGCTTTTCGGGAGACGTTAATACGTTAATAGGAAACAATTGACGATTAGACTCAGTAGCATGATATGGTCGTGTTGTCCACCTTGCTATTCCGCACGCAGCGTACGAGTCGCTCGAGCATCAGGAGCGTCGTGCCTCTATCGTTCCAATTAAAAGAAATAAGAACGAGAAGAAATAATTCAAACCGTCTTTTGGTGTAAACAATATGCTATTACTCTTTATAAAATAACATTTAATTGTTTTGAAAAATTTATTCACGATATTTGTTTTTTCGGTGTCTGTTCGCATTCTAGTCGCCATTTTGGGTTCGCCATTTTAAATTTTCAAAAAGGCCATACGTCATCGTAAACTAGACATTTCAATGAAAATTTTAAGCCCTTTTAAAGAATTTTATCTAAAAAATTGAAATGGGCAGGGGGTGGCCGATTTGACAGAGAACGCCCCATATATATATATAATCGTGAATACATTTCTTCTTATTTCGTATACATTTGAAAGCGCAGTATTAAATATAATGTTGAGACGTATGGAGTATGGAGCACTTAAGCTTACAATTGGAGAATATTTTATCGAATAATTTTACAATCATTTGATTGTTTCGCTCGAGATCGGTATAAAAAAGTTTAATAAATTGATTAAGATTATAACCGCGGCACATATAATAAAGAAAAACGCAAGAATATTGTCCACAAGTTTGCGCTGAATATCCCTGTAGCTGGGTGGTGTTCCATCGCTGGATGATAGAATTTCTTCTAAGTCGAAGAAGGAATTTGGAGTCGATCGGTGGTAGCCCGTAGCTGTCAAAGTATGTCCCCGTTCCGTGTTTATCGACGTAGAAGGCGACCCAGTGCTGTCCTGGACGGTCATGATTGTCGGTATTAGCGACTATCGCCGTCGACCTCGTCCACACCTTCGGTACTCGGTCGGCTGGGTCTCCTGAGTGTCTAACATCGAGTTGTCGAATCGCTTGTAGAATTTCGAGCGAATTCATTTTGGTAGAATAGAGGCGTATGTAAAGTATTTACCTTGGGTATGATCACTGTTATTTCGTCGTTCGTTCTATTTTCCGTCATTTTCGCTCCTTCGACGGTTCTCTTTGCGGCTTCCTCCGACGAAGGCTTTGTTGTTGTTGTTTAAGGTGGGCTGAAATTATAGCAAAAATCTGCGCTATGATCGGACGACTCCTCGCTCACTTTATTGATGCTGCTGAGCCTGTCCACTCCCTGTTCCTACTCCTCCTCCTTCACAACCTGCTCCCACTTCTTCAGTTCTCCGTTTTTCTCTCCGTACCGCTCTCGCGCGTTTAACCACTCTTTTAATTTAGCCGCGTTATTTAAGGCGCAATGAAAATCAGAGCCCCACACTGTCGCATGATAGCCGTGATATATGCACCTTATTTCGCGCTCGCTCGATGGCAAACATTTGAAAGAGGGAGAGATTTCCTCGAGATTATATACCTCTCTCCTTAGTAAATTACGCAAATAATCCGTTTTCTCTCCGCCCCTGGTGTAAATACGTCGGGCGTTTCTGGATATTTCGCACAAGTGCTGGAACAAATATTCTGGATCGGTCTCTCCGTCACACCATTCGATCCCGTAATAATTTTTTGTGAACCAGTAATTTTGCCGTCTTGCCTTCTCCTTCAATGTGCCAAACGGATATTGCGGTCGTAAAATCCAGTGCCCGGTGTATGCTGCGTGAACTGCGACAACGGCGACTTCTTTAGCCGTAAAGTTATCGTCGTTATCCCGAAAAGCCTGCACGTCGATGACTAATTCCATATTCACCTATTGCCAATGTTCGCCGAGATCGTTTACTTCGCACAAGTTGCCGCGTTAAGGTCTCGAGAAGAAATGTCTAATCTAGCCCCGGGGTAAAGCTATTTTTTCAAAGAATCGCAAACACGTGACAAAAAGATGGTGGGGAGGAAGCGGTGTGGAGGTTTGTTTCCTAGCCGGCATAATCTACAATGACTTGACGAGATGAGTCAATTTCTAATACACTGTCAAATTTTGCGTAGACGATACAATTAATCGTCGCTACGAGGGCTCTGTCAAACCGTACTTTCAGTCGTAAAGAGCCGTGTTTCACGAGATTCCAATGTCTCGCGCAATTGGCGGACAGATCGGGGGTAAGATCGAAAACGAAAAGAGTAAACCCGTTTAAGTATTCTTCTCTAGTTATTCCATTACCCTCGTTCAAAAAGTGGATACCGGTCCCCGAAAATAGCGTTTGATAAGCCTCGATGTAGAGCTGTGCCGCGGGAGAAAAGTCGGGCTGTAACGGTCGACTAGGAATTTGTTTACCGTCGACATACATAGAGAAGAAATTTATGCCGAAATTGCAGAAATTAAACGGATTTAATTTTCTATCCCCGTTAAATGCTTTATTATCGACAAAGCCGACTATTATTCGCTTTGGTAATTGTCCAAGTATGACGTTATCCAACGATTCGCCCACAAGTCCGCGGTGAATCGTGAAAGATTTAACTTCGACTCTTGTGAGAGGGTACTTGGCGGTGTGATTGCTTAGCATTCTCGCGTGCGCGAGCAATATTCCGGGATTTATTTTAACTCTTCTTACTAGTAAATTAGTTTCTAGAATATGTATTTTTGATACGCTATTAGCTTTCATGAGACAGAAGGCATCTTTCGAACAAGCCGTAGCCTCACTTCCACTCCGTTCAGTAAGAATTTATCTTGATTAAACACGTCGCAATGAAGATGTCATATGAGATCTACCGCTTGTTCGTCTCGTACGAACGTGGTGCGCCACTCTAGCCCGATATTTTGTAGCCCCGCCTCCGCCCCCGGTAAAGCGTCTATATGCTGCTTGGTATCTTCTTAGGGGCCGAAGTCAGATGCGATCTTTCTGCCGGAGTAGCGTAATTTAATAGCGCCTCGATGTACGTGCGATAGGCGTAAGCGTTGTTCGCCGGTGACACGAGTTTTTGATTGAAATATACGTCGATTTGGTTGAACAACGAATGTAGAAAATGGTTTACGGGGCCTACTTTGATGTCGA
>NW_022639738.1:19156-22615 GCF_010583005.1 Odontomachus brunneus | reverse complement strand
CACTCTAGCCCGATATTTTGTAGCCCCGCCTCCGCCCCCGGTAAAGCGTCTATATGCTGCTTGGTATCTTCTTAGGGGCCGAAGTCAGATGCGATCTTTCTGCCGGAGTAGCGTAATTTAATAGCGCCTCGATGTACGTGCGATAGGCGTAAGCGTTGTTCGCCGGTGACACGAGTTTTTGATTGAAATATACGTCGATTTGGTTGAACAACGAATGTAGAAAATGGTTTACGGGGCCTACTTTGATGTCGACTCTTTGAACTCCTGCCAGCGGGTTCTTTTCTATTCGCACGCGAAGCGACAGCATAGTGTGCGTGAGGTTTATGTATTCTTCTCCATGTCCTGGTACAACGAATTCTATGGGAGCGTCGTCCGCGAAAGAGGACACGGGTTTGCAATAAATCCATTGTGAACTCTCGATGCTGGTTTGGGTGGGCGGTAAAGAGAAGAGATCCAGCTCGCTCTTCAAACACTCGCTGGAATGTGTGTGAAGAAAAGACATGCTTAGTTTTTGTCTCGTCGAGAGCGTTTGTTTCGACGATTAAGAGAAAATGTCGGATACGGTACGTTTCTTACGGTACGGTACACTACGGCGTTTTGCGGTTTTGCCACCGCGTCTTCCTGCTATATGAGTCTTCTTCTTCTTCTTCGATGATTTTTTCGCCCCGTATTTCCCCGTTTCGTCTTAGTTTTCGACGATTTCGAAGAACTTCTCTTGCCGCGGCGACTACGTTTACGCGAGGCAGATTTAGCGATGTAACCGCCGAGTCTGTCGAAAGGAAACTGGAGCTTCTTAATCTTCGTCGCTGAGTTATATCCGGATCCCTTCATCAGTTTACTGATTTCTTCTCTGGCCCTCTTCTTAAGATTCGCTTCCGATTTTTTAAGTCGGGTTTTGACCGCAGTTTTCAACGGCGTGTTATTTCCCACGTCCCCGATTATATTAATGCCGCTGCGTAAAGCTTCTTTTCCAACAGCGCGTAAAACGCCGGTCAAATAAGGAAGCGTTCGTTTAAATAGCCCCCCGAGAAAACTTCCGATACCGTGACCGCGCTGGTACGGCGAACCTACGAAAATACGGGGAATTCCACCACCGCGACCGTCCCCGGTCTGCGCCTCGTAATATTCCTGGTACTGACTCATATCGCGTTATAATATTAAATTCTTTTTAATCGCAACGCCTAAAGTGCAAGGTCACCGTCAGCGTCCCAAATTCGAATGGTATGCTCTCTCCCGTTTGATCTCTTATATCTATTTCTATCGTTCGAAAACAAGTCAAGCGTAGAGGGATGTAATTAGCGTGTGAAAAATTCTTTGTGGCGTTACAACCAAAAATGTGCCTGTCGAGCGACTGCTCGACCGGGACCACTCGAAGAAAAGGGGAAGAGACATCCCCCGTTACGTAAGGCACGCAGATGTCGCAATAAATGAAGAGTTTATCGGGAATACCTCGCGCGATGCTACCCGGCGCGTCGGACGCGAGTTCCCGCGTTGTCGATGAAATCATGTAAAATAATTCCTCGCTAACTTCGCGTGCGCTCGGTGTAGATTTCGAATCGGGATAGCGTGATACGGATTCAATATTTGCCACCTCGGGATATATTAATTCTGCGCGTTTTTCGTGCGTATCGAACCCTAGCATACGACCGAGCTTGTCGGAGAATTTTACACTATGGGTCAAAGTGCAATGTTTTTTATCGCACTTGAGACTCATGAAGACTGCCACCGAGTCGCGAATCCACCCGCCAAACGATGTGCGCACCGATCTCCGCACAGGCGCTGTTTAAGGCCGACATCAAATGCGGTAGATCGCGGTAAAAGCCGGGGATTATGCTGGCGGTTTCGATCTCGACCGTTTTCTGCGGCTCGTGCTCCTCGATATTGACGAAGACGAGTCGACCCTCCTCTCCGGCTTGTATGTGCAAAAAACTGTAGGGAAACTGAATCTCGGTGAGCGCGACTTCCCATTGACCGCGCAAATCCACTCGTTGAGGTAATTCCGTGATAAACGACTTGGTCGTATTTTCCGGAAAGTATCGCATGCTGCTGTTGCTAGGTAGAATCATGAGAAATTGTTCTCGCATTACGCCCGAGCGATTTCAGATTCGAAGCGGATATCCACGAATTAAATTTAGAGGGATAACCTCGCCAGCTAACTAGCAATTCCTTACCGGCGTCGCGTCTCCTGCTTTTTATCACCTTGTCGACGATAAACTCCTCTTCTCGCAAATTTTTGCTCACCCCTGTTAGTTCCTGTTCGTAGAATATTCCGTCTATAACTTCACCCGATAGATCGCTCAATTCGTATATCCTCGGCTCTCGCCACGCGAGAACGCGATGAATTTGAAATATTTCCTCGCTCCAATTCGCCTCGTATCCTTTTTCGAAGGTGCCTTTCTCCCTACTGACTCGCACCAGATCGCCCACCGCGTATTTAGCCTTTCGTTTACGAACTCCCCCCTTGCGCTCGTATCGTCGTTTCGTATTTTCGCGTGCGATGCGAGCGTTTTCCAGCGTAACACTCGCCGGCTGCATCAAAGTGGCGGAATGACGGGTGTGATTGTAGGCGCGCACGATATCCTGCAAAATATCGATGTAACGATGCGTATTCCGATGAGTAAAATAGCGCCACATTCGTTCCTTGAGTGTTCTATTGAAACGCTTGATTACAGCGGCTTTGATATCGGGATTTCGAGTTACGCGAAAACGTATATCCTTTTTTTTCAAAAAGTTTTGAAAGGGACGCGCGAGGAATTCTTTTTCCTTGTCTGTCTGTAGATACACAGGTAACCGTCCCTCGCTCCTCGAGAGCACGCGTCGGAGTGCCGCCGTCACGCTCACACCTGTTTTGTCACGTATCGCTTCCACCCAGACGTATTTGCTGAGCACATCGATAATCGTGAGCAAGTAGCAGTAGTCATCGTTGTAGTTCTTGAGATTGCGAAGTTCGATCAAATCAGCCTCCCACACGTCGTCAATATTCGTAACGTTATAATATAAGCGGGGAAATTTGCGTCGTATCGGTCTGTGCAGTTAGTGTGAAGCCCGACACCCATAGGGTGCCGCGCTTTGCTCCCTCAGCCGTGAAGGCTATACGCAACTTACTACCATCTGCTTCTACCGTTTGTTAACCACTGACAGGGGAAGGGCGATGGAAAAATCCAGCAGCGCCTGCGGGACGTGTTCGCAGGATGAGCGGTTTAGCCGTGACGCGCGCGCCGCCTGCCCTTGTGGCTGCAGCGCGCGCCCCACGCCCACGGGGACCACGGGGAGGCCCGCTCACTAGTGTCTCGCCCAGACACACGCTCTGACCCTTTTGGATGGGAGGGGAAGGAAAGAGGAGTAAGTATTGGGTATGGGTGATGAAGGTGGGAACCTGAAAAGAAGAAATATATATTAATAAAGTTTTCCCTGCCTCAGCGGCCCGGGTCCACGGTGATCTCGCGAAGGTTGCGAGGC
>NW_022639738.1:18811-19098 GCF_010583005.1 Odontomachus brunneus | reverse complement strand
GATCTCGCGAAGGTTGCGAGGCCGTTTACCCATGCCCGGAGGCTCCGACATCCCCCGGGTAGGCCGCTGTGAAATCTAATATGGACCCTTTAAGAAGAGGGTTTCCCGACAGAAGGCCGCGAAGATGGAGTAGGCCTCTGGAATCGACACGAAGTAGTGTGCCGCCTCCGGCCACCTCCAGCTCGCGGTCGGAACGACCTCCCGAAGAGCCTCCCGCGGCGGCTCGAATTCGGGACAGCGCAGCAGATGGTGCGCGGCCGTATCGCTTCCCTTTCCACAAACACACA
>NW_022639738.1:18415-18801 GCF_010583005.1 Odontomachus brunneus | reverse complement strand
GCTTCCCTCCCCACAAACACACATCTCACCTTTCACAAGGCCCAAGGACGCAAGGCGTGCCTGGAACCTGCCGTGTCCGGTGATCATTTGTGTCACGTTGTGGTCAGGGCAGACCCACCGCGCATCAACCCTGCGCTCTACATTACTAAAGAAGGCGTACGTGGTGCGGCCTTTGCTCGAAGAAGACCATCGAGTCTGCCACACCTTGTACGTCTCGTCCCTAATGAGACCCTGGGTCTCTTTAATATTCCCGGTGAACGGGACTACCGCATCTCCTAATCTGGCATCCATCTCTTTTCTGGTCGTATATCGCACCGAGTATTCATCGAGAAGAATGTCGACGGGGAACGCGCAAGCAACCACGCAGAGCGACTCCGTCGACGCCG
>NW_022639738.1:17632-18405 GCF_010583005.1 Odontomachus brunneus | reverse complement strand
AGCGCGCCAGCAACCACGCAGAGCGACTCCGTCGACGCCGTGCGGTACGCAGCGGTCGTCGAGATGAGCGCTCGGCGCTGCAGGGTCCTGAGAACCTTCAGGTCAGCCCCCGCGCACAGGTCGGCCCACCCGGCAGCGGCGTAAGCCACCGTCGGCGCGAACACGCCCCGGTAGATCGCGGAGAGCGCACTGAAGCGCAATCCCCACCGACATCCCGCCATCCTAGCTAATTTACTAAAGAGCGACCCGACCTTGTCGCTCACGTATTTACAATGGGAGGATACTCCAATGTCCCTGTCAAAATGGATGTCTAGGTACCTAACTGTTTTCTTAAACGCGATCTTTTCATTTCCTAAACGAATGGTCGGTGGTCTTGCCGCGAGATTTGTCTTCTTGGCCCAGTGGGCTTTACGTTTCCGGTCCGGACGCGCTCCTCCCCGTCTACCGATGGGGGCCCTCCTGATCGGTTCGCTCCTGAGTACGATTGCCTCAGTCTTACGCGATGAGATCTGGAGTTTGGCCCCCTCGCACCAATTCCTAACTAAATTTACTACTCGTTGCCCTCTTTCTTCTAATTCTTTCCGCGAGTCGCCTTCGACCGTGACCAAAAGGTCGTCGGCGTATGCGATAAACGACTTACCTATTTTCGTCTCTAGTTCGCGGAGAAGCCTAACGAACATAACTGTCCAGCACGCTGGACCTAAAACCGAGCCTTGAGGGCAACCTCTACTCGCGTCCTTGGAGACTCGAATGTCTCCAAAGGACACGCTAAC
>NW_022639738.1:15757-17372 GCF_010583005.1 Odontomachus brunneus | reverse complement strand
GTCCAGCACGCTGGACCTAAAACCGAACCTTGAGGGCAACCTCTACTCGCGTCCTTGGAGACTCGAATGTCTCCAAAGGACACGCTAACCTTCCTGTCGCTAAAATAACTGCGGAGAACCTGGAAGATATTTGGAGGGCAGCCTAGCCTCTTCAAGGTCTCCAGGACTAGAGGCCACCAGACATTGTCGAAGGCGCCGGCTATGTCGAAGAGCAGCGCATAGACGTATCTCCGCTCGGAGGCGGAGACCATCCGACGCAGCTCAACGATCGCGTCCTCCGTCGACCTTCCGGCCATGAAGCCGAACTGCCGATCGGAGAGTCTCCCCGGCGCCATCGACGTCCGATCGAGTCGCTTCTTCAGAAGCTTCTCGAAGAATTTCCCTACAACGGAGAGGAGACAGATGGGTCTGTAAGATTTAGGGTCCTTCGCGTCCTTGCCCTCGCCCTTCAGGAAGATTCTAAGTGAGCCCTCCTTCCAGATCGAGGGAAAGACGCCCCATTGAAGGCACCCGTTAAAGAGCCTAACAAACTGACCGGGGATTACCTTAATGGCGGCCTTTAGCGCTGCAACCTCAACGAGGTCCAGGCCAGGCGCCTTCCTGACTTTCAGGGTTTTCGCGACGGCGACGATTTCTGCCTCCGTGAAGAGCGGGGCATCGTCTCCGTCGGGCGCGTTGAACGCGCTTCCCCTGATTTCACGCTGCATCGGCGTGTCGTCGTTCGCCCGGTCATCAGGGACGTGCACCTCCAGCAGGTGCCTGGCGGTCTCCTCTATGGTGGTGGTCGAGGAGCCATCATCGCGGCGGAGGCTGCTGAGCACTTCGTCCACTCGGAGCTTCCGGGCCTCGCGTTTGTACACGAATCCCCATGGCTCCGAGTTTCCCACCTCCGTCACGAATCTCCGCCAGCTGTCGCGCTTCGCCTTCCGCACCTCCCTCGTGTACCTCCTCAAAGAAGAGAGGTAGGCACTTCGGCCGGAGACACGGAGCGGCTCAACGTTTTCCCGCTGGAATGCACGCCGCGTCCTATAGACGTCCTTCTTCAGGATCGTCAATTGTCTTGTCCACCACGGGTTGGACTTTCTAAAACGCCTCTTCCTGGGCATTGCCCGTTCCGAGGCCTCGACAAGAACTTGAGACATAGACCTCGCGAAGCCCCCCCCCCCAGCGGACTCCAGACTGAGGACTTCGAGTCTCGACGCCGAAAGGTCGATGAGGCTATCGGCATACCTCTCCCAGTCGGCACGACTCGCGTGGAACCGAGAGCTGGAGGTAGGCCGTTCATTGCCTCTGACTCTCGGCACCCTCAGACGGATGTCCAGGGCACTGTGGTCGCTCGTCGTCCAGTCGCACCTGACCTTCCATTCGCCGAAGAATTGGCTCATGGCCGGAGTCGCCAGGGTCACGTCAATATGTGACGATCCCCATGACGTCCAATAGGTCGGCGACTGTCCGAGAGCGTTGAGGATTTTCCATCCGCAAGCGCGGATGAATTCCTCGAGCTTCGCGCCCCTATCGTTTACCATGCGGTCACCCCACATCGGGGATCGCGCGTTGGCGTCCATGCCTATCAACAATCTCTTCCCCCTCAGCGAATGAAACACCGCCTCGAGGT
>NW_022639738.1:12909-15747 GCF_010583005.1 Odontomachus brunneus | reverse complement strand
AGGCCGGTCATTGCCTCTGACTCTCGGCACCCTCAGACGGATGTCCAGGGCACTGTGGTCGCTCGTCGTCCAGTCGCACCTGACCTTCCACTCGCCGAAGAATTGGCTCATGGCCGGAGTCGCTAGGTTACGTCAATATGTGACGATCCCCATGACGTCCAATAGGTCGGCGACTGTCCGAGAGCGTTGAGGATTTTCCATCCGCAAGCGCGGATGAATTCCTCGAGCTTCGCGCCCCTATCGTTTACCATGCGGTCACCCCACATCGGGGATCGCGCGTTGGCGTCCATGCCTATCAACAATCTCTTCCCCCTCAGCGAATGAAACACCGCCTCGAGGTGTCTGAGGTGCCCCTCAATCTCGTCGCTGTACTGGAAGTAGCACGATGCGACGTAGAAAGAGAAGCCGGGCGCCCGCACTTCCGCGCACGCACAGTGCGCGGCGCTGAGCTGCGAGATCTCCATGATATGGAACGAGGGCTTTGAAACTGCCACTGCAGCCCACGGACGTTCCAAGCGTGCAGCGGCCACCCTCGTTCCTTGCCCTAAACCAAGAATGGCGAAGCTCGAGCCTTGCTTCCGGACGTGCGTTTCCTGCAAGAGCAGGACGTCCAGCCGCTTCTCGGCTACGAGCTGACGAACTTCGCCACTAACCACAGCTGAACGCCTCATGTTCAGCTGCATAACCCTAATGCCCGTGGACCTTACCAATGGAGAGGAAACGACCGAAGCTATTTCAGGGGACATGGCGAGCGAGCGATCACAATTCGCGATCGCGGACGCGGACACTATACCGATTCTTCCTGTACTTTGCCTCACTCGACCCGGCGTGGGCATTTCGTCGCACCTAACCAGCCTAACCGAGACAGCACGAAGGCTGCGACCTTGAGGCGAATCTTCCACGGCGGTAGCCCTAGCCACCGGCGCGCCGGCTTGGAAGTCATCCCGTGGCCCATCACTCGATGACGACCTGGGGGGGCCTGGGACCACAACCCCCCCATGCCGGCGCGACGTTACCGACCCGCCGCAGGTAACGATTAATTTAGACCAGCCCATGATTGATAAGTAATAGGGGGGTATGTCGGGACCCCCCAACCCGGCGGCCCTTCAGGCACGCTGCCTCATGAGAGGCGAGAAGAGGAAGAAAAACCAGAAGAAGTAGAGGAAGAATAAGAAAATGAAAAGAAAGGGGTCACAGTGGGGGATGGTCAGAGCCATGCCTACACCGCACTGCTCCCCTGCGGACCTGAAAATAAATATACCCCCGGTTCCGTCGACCCTGCCGCGGGAAGCGGAGGGGCGCAGGGCCCGGTAGGTTGCTGTAGCGGCCCCTGCCTTCCCTCCCTGCATCAAGGATGCAGCAAAGGAAAGCGGAATGCGATAGGCCGCCAAGGGTAGGGGAAAAAGGAAGGCGTTTGGAGAGTTTAGGTTAGCGCCGCTAACGCCATGGCGGTCCCGCCCAGGTTCGACGGCCGCGGCGCCGAGCCAATTATGTGCTCGCGGCAATACTGTGTTTTATACTGCACTTGAAAGAGAAAAATACCGCCGGTTCCGTCACCCCTTCCACCGGAGCGGAGAAACGCAAGGCCCGGTAGGATGGTACGGCAGCTCATGCCCCCCCTCCCTGCATCAAGGATGCAGCGAGGCGGGGCGAAGGGCCACCTTGGGTTGGGGAAAAGGAGAAGGGAAGTAGGTGGTGTGGGTTCTATGCCGCTAGCGCCATGACGGTCCCGTCCAGGGCCGACGGCCGCGGCGCCGAGCCAATTATGTGCTCTCGGCAATGCTGTGTAGTTCTGCACCTGAAAGAAAAAGAGCGCCCGGTTCCGTCGACCCTGCCGCCGAAACGGAGGGACGCTGGGCCCGGTAGGCTGCGAGGCAGCCCCTGCCTCCTCCCCTACATCATCGATGCGGCAGGGGAAGACGGAGGGTGATGGACTGCTCAAGTGAGGGATACCTCTCCGGGAGGCGTAGGGAAGGAAGAAAGAAGGGTAGCGACGCGGCTGGGCGGCACCTTCTCCGGTCCCAGTACCCAGCCCAACTAGGCTGTCTGCACGGTTTCGTACCGCTCGAGCCGCTCAGGTACCGGTCCTACCGAGGCGTCGCCCTGTCCCGCTCCCGCTAGAGAGAGAAGGAAGCGGCATGGCCGGGAGGCACTCCTACTCGCCCCAGTGCTCGGACAGTGTGGACTGTCTCTGCGGATTTCATACCGCTCGAGTCCTCCGGACACCGGGGTTCGCGGGGAGCGCCACCGCTCCCGTTACCGCTGGGAAAAGCCCGTCCTTTCTTGGCCCCACATCTCACCATGGACTGGGCACGTGGGCGGAGGGAAGAGTCCGCCCTTTGGGGCGCACGGACAGCCAGGGCCCCGTCGGCCGTCGGCCGTCTGGACGTGGCGGCGTCTAGACGTTGCCCGACTCTCACCACGAGGAGGTGGGGTTGGCTAATGGGAGCAGCGGGGGATGCTCGAGGCATGCCTAGACCGCGCCGCTCCCTTTGAGAGTCATCGGTCTGTGCAGCGTGTACGCGTCTTGTGACTCGAGCCAACTAATAATTTCGTTTCGATTGAAATCCGTCTCGGCGGCGCGCGAAGGATTTTCCACGGCTGAGTACCCCGCATAGTGCGCGGGATTATAGTATAATTTTTCCAGCTTCGTTATTCCAAAAAATTCCAATCCAACAATCGTCTCTTCCTTGCGAATTTAGAATCTCTGTCACTCACGCGCGTTTTATTCTTCTTGTTGTTGCTGGATATAAACACCCCGTTGTCCCGTTCCTCTTCGAACGATGTCTCACCGGATCTGCGTTTACCGGCCGCCACTCTTGTCCCGGGAGAAGTTAT
>NW_022639738.1:10575-12899 GCF_010583005.1 Odontomachus brunneus | reverse complement strand
TGTCACTCACGCGCGTTTTATTCTTCTTGTTGTTGCTGGATATAAACACCCCGTTGTCCCGTTCCTCTTCGAACGATGTCTCACCGGATCTGCGTTTACCGGCCGCCACTCTTGTCCCGGGAGAAGTTATGTTTTTACGCGCCGACGACGACGACGACGGACCTTCGAGGATATACGCGTTACTGTCCAAAGGTTCTCGGAGATTCCAATTTAACAATCGCCTGTTCCTCTCGAGTTTGGAATCGCGGTCACTCACGCGAGTTTTGTTCTTGTTACCATCGCCGGTTATAAACGCCAAGTATCTCTCATCGTCGCGCTCATCTTCGAGCGATGCTTCGTCGAACGCGCGTTTATCCTCTCGCTTTTGGAATAGGGGTGCTACTACGTGCCGCTAAATCATCGGGAATAGAAATGCTATTGGGCAAAGGCGATTCTTCGGTGAAAATCTGGCGAATGCTCTTCTCTCGTAATTCGCGATTTCCCACTACTTCGAGAGGAGTAGCTATATCACGCAATAGTAGAGCGAATCGGCCTCTCCCTGGCGCTTTTAAGGTTTTTCTCTCGCGTACCGCATCGTTCACGTGTTCGGCGATGTTCGTTCCCCTTAAAACGTTCCTGTCTATACTCACGACCCCTTGTCTGTCCCAGCTTATTCTAACGGGCACCGCCACATCGCATAAATGTCGCAATAGCTTGCGCGCTTTACCACGATAACTTTTCGGGATTTTATCCAGTATTCCTTTGATTCTTTTCTGCTCGCCGCGGCGTCCACGACGGGGGGCTTCGCCGACGGGGCGACTCAATGCGCCCGCGTTATCTTCATCGATACGCGCCTCCGTCGGTGCGTCCTTCTCCTCCGCTTCCTTCGTCATTCTCTTACGATGACGACGATCGAGCTCCGGTTCGTCATCGAGGACGTTGTCGTTTCCGTCGTCTTCGGGACGATTGTTTTCGGCAACATCGTCGTAATTGCTAACGCCTGCGTTTTCGCGCGTTTGTTGATTTTTTTCTTCTTCTCGGAAAAAATGCAGGTAACTTTGAAGCGCCTCCCTGTACAATTCCCATTTCTCGAGATCCTGCATTTGAGTCGAGAATTCGTCTCATCTCGGCGTCGAGTCGCGACAAAACGGTTTTCGGGGTGCGTACGGTATTTTCACCGGATCCCGCGTCGTTATTCGCCTAAACGGCGGGAAACACGGCGGGTTGTTGTTGTTGTTGTTGCTGTAGCTGCTGCTGCTGCTGCATTCTCGCGAGATTTTCCGCAGAAACCAAAACCATCTTTCTCGCTCTTTCTATGATTCATCCGCGCGAGCGTTCGATTTAATTAATTTCGCGATCTGCCGATAACGCTCGATAGAATAGCACCGAGTATGGGTACGATCAGGTAAAACAAGAATCCTTCTCTTTGCACGATAATTTTCCTCTTGGCTTTCAAATTAGTGCGTTTACTAGCGATATTGCGCAGCGCGGTTTTGTACCTGGACAAACGATTTTTTCCCGCTGGTCAAGCGGTACGTTACCTCTAAGTGTGTTGAAAGCGCATTCACAGGCGATGAAATCGTTACCTACGCTGCGTAAGAAGGTGGTCCGCTCTTTTTTTGTTAAGTAGCAGTGTTTTCAGAAGGCAGACGTTTTTCCGGCCGATGGAGCGATACGCGATACTTGTCGCTCTATCGCTACTTCCGCGTTCCGATGTCATCGTGAAGACGCGACTGTTGCGAGTCGGGTGAGCGTGTAGAGTTTTATACGTGAATATATTTCCCGAAGATCTACGCGGGACGTAAACATAATGAGCGTTATCCGTGGGGAAGATGCACGCTCGAAATCGATATTCGTCGTGAGTGGACTGTTTCAAATCGAGTAGCAAGTATTCGTGCGGTCGCGAAGTAGCGTCGTGGTACGCCTCTTCCAGAAACTTCAGATCATCCGGATAAACTTGACGCGCCAAGTGGCAAATTTGCGCGCAATTGCAAGGATTTTTGAATACCACGATGTAATTGCTGTTGAGAGAAATATCCCGCTGTCCGCGACCTTGATGAAAGAGATTTTGGGAAATGAGTATAACGTTCAGATTCTTGTGATGACTACCTTTTGTGAACAAATCCACAATCACGTCGCACGAGGACGATTCCCTCATAAGGTGATCGATTATCACTAATTTCGCGCAAAGCGGATCGTGCGAGTAATCATCGGGGCGGGGTAAACCCTCGCGAAACTCGATTATATTTCAGTAGGTATTATAGGCGGGTTCTAACCCATGGTCCTCCGAGGGGGGGTGAGGGGCGGGGGGTACCGCGGGCGAGGAGGGTATGACGTCACGGGGG
>NW_022639738.1:5965-6583 GCF_010583005.1 Odontomachus brunneus | reverse complement strand
GTGCGTACGGTATTTTCACCGGATCCCGCGTCGTTATTCGCCTAAACGGCGGGAAACACGGCGGGTTGTTGTTGTTGTTGTTGCTGTAGCTGCTGCTGCTGCTGCATTCTCGCGAGATTTTCCGCAGAAACCAAAACCATCTTTCTCGCTCTTTCTATGATTCATCCGCGCGAGCGTTCGATTTAATTAATTTCGCGATCTGCCGATAACGCTCGATAGAATAGCACCGAGTATGGGTACGATCAGGTAAAACAAGAATCCTTCTCTTTGCACGATAATTTTCCTCTTGGCTTTCAAATTAGTGCGTTTACTAGCGATATTGCGCAGCGCGGTTTTGTACCTGGACAAACGATTTTTTCCCGCTGGTCAAGCGGTACGTTACCTCTAAGTGTGTTGAAAGCGCATTCACAGGCGATGAAATCGTTACCTACGCTGCGTAAGAAGGTGGTCCGCTCTTTTTTTGTTAAGTAGCAGTGTTTTCAGAAGGCAGACGTTTTTCCGGCCGATGGAGCGATACGCGATACTTGTCGCTCTATCGCTACTTCCGCGTTCCGATGTCATCGTGAAGACGCGACTGTTGCGAGTCGGGTGAGCGTGTAGAGTTTTATACGTGAATAT
>NW_022639738.1:4965-5955 GCF_010583005.1 Odontomachus brunneus | reverse complement strand
GTCGGGCAGTGAAATTAAGTACAGCGGAAGAACGGAACATAAATATATTTTACTTTCGACAACGGTCGAGAACAACGAAAGGAAATATAATAATTGAATCGGATATGACTAGGATAGGTTTACTTAGAAAACTAGTAACGAGGTGGGAACGCTTCGTTATAACCATGAATACATATGGTCAATGCAATGCTCGAGAGTAAACAAATGTTCCACTGTAGCTGGTTGCAAGTACATGGTTGCAGTTACCGGATAATGTGAGTTTTAAAAGTTTCTTGCCGTACATTGTGCACCATTCCACCGCCAAATCGCGAATCCATAGCGGAGAGGATGACACCTCGGTTGTTTGCAAAAGTTGTAAAATATCTTCACGTTTTGCCATCAATCCTCCCCAAATTACCGAGTGAAAGGCCAATTCATTGCCACGATTGTCGCCGAGGACTAGTTGCACTGTGGATACCAGTCCTACGCTGATTCCAATCTCCAAGTACTTAAAAGACGTTGACGTCAAGGCATATCTTCGCCCTAAAATACGGACTGTACAACGAGATTGCGATACACTGTAAAAACATAAATAATTTAACGCGGTTGCAATACACAATTAAAGATAAATGATTCACAAGAAGATAATTATTGAGACTTACCATTTTTTCTCGTACGGTGGAGCATCATCTTGCACGGATACGTAATAATTCATACGTTTTCCTTCAACACTGTGCATTCTTCTCAAAATAATAATTGTCTACTAAATGTCTTTGTTGCGACTGATGCAACGAGTGACCAAGAACCGCTTTAAATACATTGCAAAATTCCTCCCCACCAACCGAAAGCAATGCAAAATAATAATATAAATGAGACTCACCTAATTTTCATCTACTGTACAAATATATTTTATCAAATCATTCAACAAATCTCTGATACGGCGCCGTAGATAACCAATCGAATACTCATATATCGATTGAGTGTTTCGCGCCATACTGCATCATCGAAAAA
>NW_022639738.1:3976-4869 GCF_010583005.1 Odontomachus brunneus | reverse complement strand
ATTTATATCAAAAGTGCAGTCCAAAAGTATTCATGTAAGATCTCTCTCTTTTATGCGTCACAATGCAGCATTTTTGTGCTGACACATCGATTTGCATTCGTCAGTTACATGCGCAGAAAATGTGAAACATGATATTATTATTACAAATGAACACGTGCGACAGTAAGATTCGCAGAAAATGTGAAACAAGATACTATTACGAAGGTCATAGAAGTATACATATATACTAGTGTGCACTTTGTAAAATAAATGGAAGATTTTGTGCAAATCGAGCGAGAATTGCGGGAGCAGTCGGCTCAACTGAGTTCGCGAGACGAATACGACGCGTGGGTGCAAAAGTGTGACAAGTGCCTCGAGTTGTTGGAAGAACATAGTCGGGCTAAACGACCGCGATTATCGATCGGTATTAGACAGTCATTGATTGCTCGAATCGCGCAACTCGAGGGGTTAAAAAATACGTTGCGCACACGTTTCGTTCACGCGGGTGCAGGACACAGTACGAGAGATGCAGGACTCGTTTGGCGCGAGGTCGATACCGCGTTCGATAACCGCATATTAACCGGAATTGTCATCAACGCGAACCACATCGAACCTCGTCAATTTCTCGAGGATGCAAAGAATATGGTGCTCGAGCACATACGGGATGCAATGGAGAGACACGTAAACGTGAAAGTGAACACTGTGTTTAACGGTGAGTTCGTCGCGGGTGAAAAACGTGCGGTAAAGAGCATCGCTACGAAAAATTGTGAACTCTTTTCCACATCCAACATAGAAGATTGGTACGAGCGACGCATCGTCGAGCCCACATTAGCATCGTTGGAGGAATTCCAGGAACGCGATAGCGGGTGGGCATTATCGCGAATACTCAATCTTACAAACATTGTGAACAAATA
>NW_022639738.1:0-296 GCF_010583005.1 Odontomachus brunneus | reverse complement strand
GCGTCCGTGATCAAACGTTTCGCTTTGTTGTACGGGACGATTCCATCCTTCCAATGCAGACCATGATGATTAGCCGTCAACCATGCTGCTTTCGATTTGTCAGCTCTCGTGAGAAGATGCCACGGCATAGGACTCGCAAAGACATAATGGGAGAGAACAGTTCCATTTCCAAGTATTGCTATCTCTTTTACGTGAAATCTCATTCCAACCGTAAATCCTCGCAGGTCTACAAATGTAGGCACGTTCGTTTTTATGTTATTTTGCGCACAATGTTGGTCAGAGGACTGTACTCCACA
>NW_022639737.1:269342-269501 GCF_010583005.1 Odontomachus brunneus | reverse complement strand
TGCTCTTTACCGCACGTTTTTCACCCGCGACGAACTCACCGTTAAACACTGTGTTCACTTTGACGTTTACGTGTCTCTCCATTGCATCCCGTATGTGCTCGAGCACCATATTCTTTGCATCCTCGAGAAATTGACGAGGTTCGATGTGGTTCGCGTTGA
>NW_022639737.1:268762-268957 GCF_010583005.1 Odontomachus brunneus | reverse complement strand
CTGAGCAAAATCTCCCGTCTATCGCATCATATATTTCAATTAGATGCTTCCGAACTGCATACATGTGTGTAAATAAATCAGTCACTCGCAACATACTCGTACATGAAGTGCATAATACTAAACTACCTCCTGTAGAATAGTAAAAATATATACAACACATTTTTGTACGTCCATTTAGTGTATTGATTTCTGAAT
>NW_022639737.1:265676-266961 GCF_010583005.1 Odontomachus brunneus | reverse complement strand
CAAGGGGACTCACGTAAATAAAGCACCCCAAAGGGAACAAAAAACTACCACGTCCACGCCGTTGTTCCTGGGTAGTGCTAAGAGTAGTAATTTCTATTAATTTCGGCTAAAAATTTCGTCCGCCATCTTGGTCCGCCATCTTGGATCCGCCATTTTGAATTTTGCAAATCTGACTTCAGATTCGTGATCAGCAACTCCAAAAACCCTCGTAAACTTAATTTGGTGCAAATCGGTTGACTAAAATTTTTGTCCGCAATTTTTGTCCGCCATCTTGAAAATTTTAAAACAGCCAAAGTTATATCTGAACGTAAAATTTTCCGCTTTTTCATTTTCCGGTGTCAAAAAGGGGGGTTTCCATTTTAAAAAAACCACTTCCGGTTGAAGTAACCCACTTTCGGTCAAAATCAAAAGTTGAAAGGTACGCCATTTTGGTTCCCCCTCGAAACCCTACAACTTTTATATGAAACTTTTTTCGATTCCTGGCCACACAAACGAGTTATTGGAGGTGATTGATTCAGATGACTCACCCTGTATATTCTTAATTTCCTCCTGCAGTGTAATAAAAAATATATACAACAGATTTTTGTATGACCATTGATTTTACGCATAACTGGCTGCATTTTATGATTCAAATTACACGGAATTACATCGCGCGATATGCTATGATATTAAATTTCATTACCGTTTTTTTTTTACCGTTTACGTTACCGTTTCTTTACCGTTTACGTTACCGTTTCTTTACCGTTTACGTTACCGTTTCTTTACCGTTTACGTTACCGTTTCTTTACCGTTTTTTACCGTTTCATACCGTTTTTTACCGTTTACGTTACCATTTCTTTACCGTTCTTTACCGTTTCTTTACCGTTTTTTATCTAACATATTATCCATGATGTATAACATGCAAAATCTTGTCGCGGAGGCACAGTGTACGTGCTCATTAGTAATAAGAATATCATGTGTCGCATTCTTTTTCTTGCGCATCTAATTGTCGAATGCATAACACGCAAAATCTTGTCGCGGGGGCACAGTGTACGTGCTCATTAGTAATAAGAATATCATGTGCCACATTTTCTGCGCATCTAATTGTCGAATGCATACGTTTGCAAAATCTTGTCGCGGGGGCACAGTGTACGTGCTCATTAATAATAAGAATATCATGTGTCACATTCTAATGACGCGGACGGCGCGGGCGGCGCGGGCGGCGCGGATGGCGCAAAAACCGGCTGCGAAAACCGTCGCAAAAATCCGCCGCAAAATCCGCCGCAAAATCCGCCGCAAAAAACCA
>NW_022639737.1:265587-265666 GCF_010583005.1 Odontomachus brunneus | reverse complement strand
TACGTTACCGTTTACGTTACCGTTTCTTTACCGTTTTTTTACCGTTTTTTTTTTACCGTACCGTTTTTGACCGTACCGT
>NW_022639737.1:264962-265577 GCF_010583005.1 Odontomachus brunneus | reverse complement strand
TTTTAATATCGAACGGCCAAACAATTATGAATTAATACACACAAAACATACCATTCATCATCGAAGCACGTATACACCACACATATCGTTATTTTGTGTACGTTGCAATGAACAAATTGTGACAAATGTCGGAAAGGCGATTGAATGCCGTGAGTGCATTGAGGAATGTCTGCTCAATAGAGCAAGCATCATCAATGCACGCGAAATCATTGTTTACAAACGTTACTAAAAATTTTGTGGAAAAAAACACTTATTTAATCAGTTATTTTAATAAAATTATGCCGCGAAAAAACCGCCGCAGATCGGGTAAAATGAAAATATTTAATTGGTGGTCTCAGCACCCGGAGAGAGTTGTAAACCTTTATAAATAAACATTTTTTAATGTATTAATGTTTCTCTTTTTATTTTCCATCAAAGTATCTACATAAGTACGCATACATTAGAGAAATTTTTTTCGCATAGTTTTTGGAATGTCTCGAGTGCTAATCCCAAGATCTGCTGCTTATTTGTATTACTCCTTTTTTTCCCTATTTTCTAGATACACCACAAATAGTTTTAAAATGTTATTCGGTCTTTTTGCGGAGCGCAGCGAGTGGTGTGGAACATGCAAAATCT
>NW_022639737.1:253006-264690 GCF_010583005.1 Odontomachus brunneus | reverse complement strand
AATATTATGTAAAGATGACAGTAAAAATTATGTAAAGAATATATATGTTGGTAAAAAATTAAATGTTGGTATATAATATCGGTAATAAATTAACGATCGTTGGTATTATCGGTAATTATATGTTGGTAAAAATTATATGTTGGTAAAAAATTAAATGTTATATAATATCGGTAAAAATTACCGACCGTCGGTAACATGCCCCCCCCATTACCGACCGATGATAACCCCCGCGGTGACGTCATACCCCCCCCCGCGCGATGACGTCATACCCCCGTGACGTCATACCCCCCCTCGCCCGCGGTACCCCCCCGCCCCTCACCCCCCCTCGGAGGACCATGGGTTAGAACCCCTATATAATACCTACTTTGTAGTATCCTTAAATTAGACTAAAAAGTTTTCATGTTATTAAATAAGTTTATTTATACGAGTTTTTCTCGATTGCGGAGGTGCTTCCAAATATTTCATGCTCGCTGGCGGACGTGATTGCGGTCGTTAGAATAATCTGTAAAATAAAATACAAAAAGAATCTTAATTTGTATATGATCCGCTATTGCATGAACCACGGAGAAAGAGCTTGCGTGAAAAATTTCAAAATGGCGGACTTTCAAACGTTAGATACGAGAAAATGGCATCTTTTTGCATTTTTTATGATGAAAAAAATGGGAAACAATTGATTAATTAACACGCCTGTGGTTTATGTAATAGCCACTGGTATGTAGAATAATATGTTAAAATTTCATACCGATTGATCGAATAGTTTTTTGGAATCGTGTCCGCCAGATAAAAAAAAGTGGTTTTGAGAAAAACGCGTTTAAAATTTTTCGTATCGAACTTTTGTATATAAAAGCTACTTACGCCTAATCAGCTATGCCTGCTGCATACAAAATGCCTTCATACTCCTTGTAGGCTTCGTTCTCAAGAGTTCTCTCTTCCCTGCGAGCTATTTTGCTTTTCTTAGAAGCGTCGGTGCTGCGACGGTTGGCTTGCGTGATGCGCTGGCCGTCCTGCTTATGCGCAAGTTGAACGACTGCGGGTCCAATTGTAATTCTCATCACTTCCATTATTCTCAAAAGAGTGCAAAAGCCTTCATTGAATATACATGTAGACGTATATATAGCTATTTGCAGTTGCTATTTTTCGGTCAGTAAAAATGTGTTTAGGAACTAAATGCCACACGCGTTGAAGCTTTCGTTGTTGTTTTGCGTGTTTCCTAAACACTGTTCCAAAAGTTCGTCTGCCGTTAATTCTTCATAAATGGGCCTTAGCACTTTTTGAACGTTATCATGTAATGGAGGTAGATGTGTGAAATCACACAAAGTACCCGCAGCCTCGTATTGTCGCCATTTACACCAAGAGTCAGTGCTGGCAGGGCAATGCGAATGTTGCGGCTCTTCGTCCGTTGAAATTTTGTGGAAAAAAGTTGCCCAAATTTCTTTTTTCATATTTTGAATAAAGTTTGTGTAACGACGTATTACCAAGCCGTAGTATAACGATAAATCCTGCATCAATTTATAAGTGCACTTTTTTTCTGATTTTCTTTTCGATTTTGTTTTCGTACTTGCTTGTACATCCTTTTGTTTTTGCTTATTTTGTTGAGTTAGTAATTTTTCAACTTCTTTCGCTCTTTTATTTTAGCTTTCTATTACATTCTTTTTTTGACATGTAAAACACATTCTTTTTTTTTAACAATAAATTTTTCTCCATAAGGCTGTTTGTCTAATAAAGCTTTGAAGGTTTTTGTATCACCATCTCCGATGTAATACCGATATCTTGCATCATGTAAGTCTTCCGAACGTTGAAACATTTCAAGCACACCATCCACCTCCATTTTCCCGGCGCTTCCCTTATGATACAATTTTCCTTATGTGCGTCATAAAATGCTGCATATTCGACCGTATTTGTGTTACCTTTCCATATAGCACAGGCCTTGCAAAAGCTTGATTTTACAACTAGATCTAGAATTTTGTTACTGTACTTTCCGATGAGAGAAACGATGCCCAACAGAGAGGTAAAGCCACGCTTTGACCAAGATCCGTCTCCCGATACAGACAATTCATTTTCAATATTCCCTGCGTCTTTGTTTTTTTTCTTTTTCTTCACCTGCAGCTTTATTAAGAACGACTCTAAAAACAGCGTCAACTGCCACTTTTATGTAATCTATATACTTGTAGTAGTTGTTGTTGATATTGAAACCTGCTCCCAAATTCATAAGTCCGCAAAAATTATTTATTCCTTGCAGACCAACGCTGATTAGTTTCATAGCGAAAATGAATCGTCTATTAATCTCGTAGGCTTTCGCAATTTTTTGGCAGGAATCAATTAAAATATCTTTATTACACGAGCATACGACACATTTTAAAACCTAATCTTCGTTCGTCACGTTTGTAAAATTTCACATTTCGCTATTACAATTTTTGCACTTCAATATTTCTTGTAATGCGGTGAAAACAAGAGTAAATTGTATAATAATATACAATAATTCATATTTGGATTAATATTTACACCCAAATCTGCACTTTCTTTTATTTTCTCTGCCGACGTACTTGCAGACTCAAAACTGAGTTCATTTGTGTGTTGATTTACGGCAAATTTTCTTTTTCGAGAACGACTGGGTCTTGATTCGCTGACTTTACTGTGTTTTCGATCCATTTTCAAACGATTTGTCTCTTTCGAAAACTGTTTGAAAACTGAATGTTCTACAGCAAAACGAATTTTTCTAACCTTCTCGAAGGAAGATTAGAATATTTATAATTTGCATAAGTTACATACATAAGTTTATTGTTGTATTGTGTACAACAACAAACATTTCTTATTCGTATTTCTTACAATAATAATATAGCAGACGGTTAGGACCAGATATAATAGAAGTGCGCCGAGAGAGGGGAGCGGCACGCTTCTACTTGTGAGAGGTGGGTCGGCTCTCAGGCCTATAACTTTGCAAATATTGGGAATTTCTCTAAAAATTTAGGAGCATATTCTCGAAAGTATATACTTTCGAATAAGACAATAAAAAAAAATCAATATTTTTTAACCGAGAAAGTAGAATGTCCCCTTAAGTCTGGCGTTGTTATATTGATGATTTTCGATTTCCACGAGAAAAGAAATACATTAGAAAATATAAATATATAACGATCTCCGAGCGGTCGCGAAACCTCTATAAAAGTTATACACTCCTTTAACATGTCATCTTGTAGGACTTCTATTTTCTGTTCTGCTTCCAAGGACTGAGAAAAACAGCACTTTATTCACTTGTTTTAGAAATTTGTCCTTCGTACTCACCACTGAATTTATTACTGTAACTAAAGAGAAGAAAAAAGAAAATTTTTATATGGACTTTTCTATTATCTGTAACTGTGCTTCGTGATACAATGTCCAATGGAATAAGAAATCGAACTTTTATGGTGCCTCTAAATGTATGGTGTCCGTATAGGGTAGCAAACACTTCAATAGAGCCTAGCCTTATTTCATTATCTATATAGGACTGCGGTAGCTCGTATAAAGCTTCGCCTTTTTTCATTGTCCGTACGAGGCAGCATCTGTTAGTATAGAGCAGTGCCTGAAAACCTTGTCCATATAGGACTACAGGAGTTCATATGGGACTACTTACCCCATCAGGCTTAGAATTCTTTTTAACTTCCAATATCGAAGGGCTATTAGAGCCTTCTGCCAGTATAAACTGAACGAGAAACAAAATAAGATTATCTGTTTGATTCTGTAGTTTTTGCAATTTGTCGCCTGTTGCCTGATCTCCTCCCGAGAATGAGAACTCAAACTCCTCTTTCTTTTCGATTTTCTCATCGTCGAAAGAATAAAGATATTTTTCCTACACTACAAGAAACTACTCTTCATGTTATGAAGCTTACGCATAACAAAACTGAGGGTACAACTTGTTATCATTGAGAACAAAACAGCGCGTTATAATTATACAGGATGTTCCGCATAAAACATACAAAAAAAATATAAGTAAAACAGATAAAAGTGAAAAAATATTGCAGAGATTCATTTTTCGAACAACCACGTAAAATTTCGAGTTATTAAATAAAATAGATGGGTTAATCAGAGCGTGCGATGTGCAATAGGCGGGACACCATGTATAATATAATGTAATACACACATACTTAAATTGTTAATTATAGTATTAATTATAGTATCAATTATACAATGTACTTACTCATGCGCAACGTAAAAGATTTTTTGACAGATTGCGTAATTTGATCTACTGCACAGTCTATGTTATTTTTTGATTTTTTCAACGATAATTTATTCCAGTTCTGATTTTGTAAATTTATTTTTTCCATTCGAGCTGCTGATGTAGAAGCTTTGGAAACTTTGCACGGATAATGCCAAATTATGATCGTTCCGTCGGCACTAGTCGTTATTATGTGTTTGCCATCCGGACTGAATTTACAAGTGGTAATTACCGCAGCGTGGGTAATATTAATGTAAGTGATATTTGCGCTGTCATATTCCCAGATTTTGACTGTGCAGTCATTAGATCCGGTGACGAAATATCGGCCATCAGGACTGATATCCATACAATTCAATGTTCCGATATTGGAACCCTCAATTTCCCGAATCAAGGAACAATCCAAAGTCTCCCAGTAAGCAATTTTCCGATCTGTGCCGCATGTTAAGATTTGAAGTCCGTCGGGTGTGAACTGCGCCATCATGAATGAGGTGTTTCCCAATAGGATATGTTTTCTCGTATATCGTCTATTACAAAAAGATTATTTTTACTTCTTTTTAAAACATATACAATATTGAAAATTTTTTCTCTGGATGAAGAAAATGTACTGAGAACCTAATAATGTGTGGTCATTTTAATTAATTGAAATATTAAGTTAGTGTAAAATATTTGTCGAATAATATACCAAACGAAATTATCCAATTTCGTACGGTTATATAATAATTTTTACAAATAAAATAAATAAAACATTGACTCAATATTTTTTTGAACATTTAAGGAAGATTTTCTCTTTAATATTCGAATATCCCACAAGAATTTTAAAAAAGTAAGAAATCTTTTGTATCAACATAATAATTTAATTGTTGTGTCCATCGACATAATAGTTTAATTGTTATGTTCATCGACATATAATACTGGACGGAGCATTGTGCTGAAATTGTATTGACAGACGTAGAAAGAAACAAGACGATTTGTAGGTCAAAGCGGTTTATGGAGCAACGGGGCCACGAGGTACAATTATATCATTTTAATTAATTTTTTTTATAACAGTAAGAATATAGGATATAAGCAAAAGGTGAAATATAAAAATATTTATAGAGTATATAAGAAATTTGTAATATACAGGGTCTCAAACTCTCCTCCGGGCAATTTAGTGGGGACGTAGAATGGGTTGATGTAAACATAAAAGTCCTATACCGTTTTGCGAAATTCGCAATAATAGTCGAGAAATTAATTTAAAAAGATTAAGGAAAATCTCACGCTGATTGGTCGTAGGAGGAGCGCTCGGCCTCAGCGTAAATCCACTAATGTACCGCGCGGGTACCGCTGTGCGATAATTGGAAGAATATCGCACCAATATCGTGGCCAATGCCCACGCTTATATTGAGATACATGTCGATATTCAGATCCTATGATAGCATTAGTCCTCCTCCTTTTACGCACTTGGAGACACTCCGTCTATCTCTTTCTGTCGCTTCGTTTGTCGCTTTCTCTCTTTTCATTTTCTTTTTCCATCGACACGAACCTTAGTGTGGTGCGGTGAGATGTAGGAGCGCAGGATATAAGGAGAGGCACTGTTGGAAGAGTATTCAATCGTTGGAATATGATACATTTTCTATAGAGATTTAAACGTTATTCTACCGTATCGTTAGAGTCTATTATAAAGAAATCAGAGCAAATTTATGTTAATCAATGGTATATTAACAATAAGAGAAACTCAAAATTTTCTAGCGTATAAGTACGAAAGTATGTCTATCGTTGTTAATTGTGTGCCAAAGATACTTGGCATAAGATTGATTGTTATATATAATAACGATAGAAGGCGTATCATAATTTATCATGAAGTCATTAAGCATCGTAATTCTCTAACGTAATAAGATATTTAATTATTATGAATTTTTACGATTATGAAAGGAGAACATGAAGAATCAATAGACTATAGCTAGCAGGACCAAATGAGCAGAATCGAATTGGACCTATCGCATTTTTTAGTACTCATTTTGTACTATTTTGTACCACAAAAAAAAATTTGTACCACGTGCCGTTTTAAAAAAAATGGTGGCGCTGCTAACTTGATATCAAGCTAGCAGGACCAAAAAAAAAAAAATAAAAAAATAAATAAACCAATACACACATAAATAATACACACAATTAGTATTGAATTTGTACTAATTTGTACCATTCGAAATAAATCGAAAATTTTATATTTTTCCCTTTAAACAACCACTCCCTTATCTAAACCTAATATAAAAATAACAGGATCACGATTTTTTCACTTTTTCTTGATGGTACAAATTAGTACAAATTCAAAAACGATAAAATTTATCATTTCTTGTCGTTTTTTATCAATTTTTATTTTATTCTCTTTATATTAAGTTAGCAGGACCATAATATTTTTTTAAATAGTACGGCGGACAAAATTATTTTTTATGGTACAAAATAGTACACAATGAGTAATAAAAAACGCAATAAATATAATTTGATTCTATCGATTTAATTCTTAATAATTGAAAGAGAAAAATTTTATTTTTGAGGTTGGTTAAATGTGAATTTGCTTTAAGGGGTAAATAGAAATATTTGCATACTTTTCTCGGTGGTACAAATTAGTACAAATTCAGAAACGATAAAATCTATTGCAATTTGCCGTTTTTCAATTATATTTACTCCGTTAACTTAAAATTAAGTTATCAGGACCACAATTTTTTATAAATAAAACAAGGTACAAAATCATTTTTAATGGTACAAAATATTACACAATAAGTACTGAAAAATGCAATAAATTTGATTTGATTTTACTAATTTAATTAATAATCGAAGCAGAAAGCTTTATTCTTGAAGCTGAGATCAAAGTTGAGGTTATTTTAAAGGGTCACCAGAAATATTTTTGATACTTTTCTTGGTGGTACAAATTGGTACAAATTCTGAAACGACAAAATCTACTATTCGTTTTTTTAATAATTTTTATTTTGCTGACTTTATATTAAGTCAGTAGGATCACGATTTCTCTTAATGGATATGGAATACAAAATTGTTTTTAATGGTACAAAATTACATTAAGCGTGTAGTACTTTGTATTATCAAAAATGATTTTGAACCTCGTTTTATTTAAATAATTATCAAAAATGATTTTGTACCTCGTTTTATTTAAAAAAATATTGTGCTCCTATTGACTTAGTATAAAGAGAACAAAATAAAAACTGTTAAAAACCGACAGAAAACGATAGATTTTATTGTTTCTGAATTTGTACTAATTTGTACCACCGAGAAAAGTATATAAATATTTCTGTTTACCCCTTAAAACAACCTCACATTTAACCAACCTCAAAAATAAAATTTTTCTCTTTTGATTATTAAGAATTAAATTGATAGAATCAAATTATATTTATTGCGTTTTTTATTACTCATTGTGTACTATTTTGTACCATAAAAAATAATTTTGTACCCCGTACTATTTAAAAAAAGATTGTGGTCCTGCTAACTTAATATAAAGAGAACAAAATAAAAACTGGTAAAAAACGACAAGAAATTATAGATTTTATCGTTTTTGAATTTGTACTAATTTGTACCATCAAGAAAAAGTGAAAAAATCGTGATCCTGCTTTCTTCATATTAGGTTTAGATAAGGAAGGGGGTTGTTTAAAGGGGAAAATATAAAATTTTCGATTTATTTTGAATGGTACAAATTAGTACAAATTCAGTACTAATTGTGTATACCATGGTTTATTTATTTTTTTTATTTTTTTTTGTTCCTGCTAGCTTGATATCAAGTTAGCAGCGCCACCATTTTTTTAAAACGGCACGTGGTACAAATTTTTTTTGTGGTACAAAATAGTACAAAATGAATACTAAAAAATGCGATAGGTCCAATTCGATTCTACTCATTTGGTCTTGCTAGCTTGAGAGAGGTGAATCAATAGTGAATTTACGATAGGCTTTTCGAAATTAAACATTTATGGGAAACGATAAGAAACGATAACAAGATAATACGTGTGCTTTAAAAATGTGTTTCAGATATCCATGATATACTTCCCAAAGTGTATAATGAATTTGTATAAGCATGGCATAAAAGCATGGCATCGCATAATAAATGCTACCAAACTGAGACAACCGCTATTTTTTGTACTCATTAATATAAATTGTCGAATGAGGAGAACGAAAAGACAGCACATCTAAGAAATGTTAACGTTTATTTGATCTGAAATAGGGGAAAAACCAAGTGAAGATTTTTAATAATACGTGGGATCTTTTTGATTTTCGATTACCTGAATTGTCCCTTTTGATAATGAATTGTTAAGATATCGGATGCTATTTTCTACCTCAATAATTTTTCGACTTCTATTCACAAACACAGCAATTTCCCAGATCAACATATTTTATTATTTTAATACGAAAATCGTTTGGATTTTGCTCTCATTTAATTTTTTTCCACGTCCAGTGTTTGAAAATGTTTCCAACAAGCTGAAATGGGTAGCATAATACGTCTACATCGATTAAAATATCAGTAAATATTAAGAATTTCGTAAATACTGTTAAGTATCATATTTTGCCCTTCTCGGTCGACTTCTTACATTGATAAACACAAAGGACAACGATTGTGCCTCACTTTACAAATGTTCATTATAATTTTACAATATTATGTTAACATATAATTCACTACATTTGAATAAGTATATCACGAATCACTTAAAGATAACACATGTGTGTTAGTTTTTTATTCGGCAGTGTAAGACATTATACTTATATGCTTCCGCAATAAAATTATTTCGTGACAAGGAAACGCTATCATTTCTACACCACTTTAGAAGGTAAATAGCGCTTTGGCGCGTTTTTTTTAAGTGGTATCCCCAGTAGGATTAATCCACTTTCAATATTTAATTCAACAACTGTTTGAAGTGGCCTCCTCGTGCTTCTAAGCAGAGTTCGGCTCTTCGAATAATGTTGCGCGTAGTATGGTGCGCCATTTCCAGTGTGATCATATTAAAGGCCTCTACGATTGCTTCACGTACATGTTCGGTACCATCACGCTTGTGCTCGACTGAAGCTTTAATAAAGCCCCAAACAAAATAATCCAACACATTGAAATTTGGCGACCGTGCCGGCCAAGTGATTGGGCTACCTCGACCCACCCACCTGTTTGGAAAATGTGCGTCTAAAATTTCGCGTACGCGACGGGAGGAATGTGCCGGAGCTTCATTGTGCTGAAATATCAGCTTCCTTCTTGCACGCAAAGGAACATCTTCTAAGAGCATCGGCAAATCATTTTGGATTAATTGTACGTATGCATATCCATTCAGACGAGGTGGAAGAGAAACTGGGCCGATCTGAAAATCGCCAATGAATATATTACGAAACAAATTTAAGAAACAATATTTCTTAATAAACAAGAATATTCACTTGGTTCGCGATAACTCCTGCCCATACATTAATCGACCAGCGATATTGGAAGGACCCCTGGTGAATTGCGTGAGGATTCTTTTGTTGCCACAGCAAGAAGTTCTTCGAATTGAAGACGCCACTGGGCGTAAAGGCCTCGTCTGTCCACAAGATTTGTTCATATTTGGACGGCACGGTCGCCAAATTTCAATGTGTTGGATTATTTTGTTTGGGGCTTTATTAAAGCTTCGGTCGAGCACAGGCGTGATGGTACCGAACATGACGTACGTGAAGCAATCGTAGAGGCCTTTAATATCATCACGCTGGAAATGGCGCACCGTACGACGCGCAACATTATTCGAAGAGCCGAACTCTGCTTAGAAGCACGAGGAGGCCATTTCAAACAGTTGTTGAATTAAATATTGAAAGTGGATTAATCCTACTGGGGATACCACTTAAAAAAACGCGCCAAAGCGCTATTTACCTCCTAAGGTAGTGTAGAAATGATAGCGTTTCCTTGTCACGAAATAATTTTATTGCGGAAGCATATAAGTATAATGTCTTACACTGCCGAATAAAAAACTAACACACATGTGTTATCTTTAAGTGATTCGTGATATACTTATTCAAATGTAGCGAATTATATGTTAATTATATGTTATTATGATATTGTAAAATTAAAATGCAAAGTAAGACACAATCGTGTGTTTATCCATGTTTATCCATGTTTATCAATGTAAGTAATCGAGCGAGAAAGGCAAAGTATGATAGCATATTTTAACAGTTTTTACGAAATTCTTAATATTTACTGATATTTTAATCGATGTAGACATATTATGCTACCTATTTTAGTTTGTTGGAAGCATTTTCAAACATTGGACGTGGAAAAAAATTAAATGAGAGCGAAATCCAAACGACTTTCGTATTAAAATAACAAAATTTGTTGATCTGAAATTGTTGTGTTTGTGAATAGAAGTCGAAAAATTATTGAGATAAAAAATATCTTAACAACTCATTATCAAAAAGGACGATTCAGATAATCGAAAGTTAAAGAGATCCCACGTATTATTAAAAAACTTCACTTGGTTTTTCCCCTATTTCAGACCAAATAAACGTTAACATTTCTTAGATGTGCTATCTTTTCGTCCTCTTTATTCAACAACTTATATTAATGAGTACAAAGGACAGCGGTTGTCTCAGTTTGGTAGCATTTATTATGCGATACTATGCATATACAAATTCATTATAAACTTTAGGAAGTACAAGTATATCATGGATAATTGAAACACACTTTTAAAGCACATTATCATTATTATCATGTTATCGCTTCTTATCGTTTCCTTTTCCATAAATGTTTAATTTCGAAAAGCCTATCGTAAATTCACTATTGATTTTTCATGTTCTCCTTTCATAATCGTAAAAATTCATAATAATTAAATATCTTGTTAGAGAATTATGATGCGTAACGACTTCATAATAAATTACGATACGCCTTCTATCGTTATTACATCTAACAATCAATTTTATGCAAAGTATCGTTGGCACACAATTAACAGCGATAGACATACTTTTGTATTTATACGCTGGAAAATTTTGAGTTTCTCTTATTGTTAATACCATTGATTAACATAAATTTGCCCTGATTTCTTTATAATAGACACCAACGATACGGTAGGACAACGTTTAAATCTCTTGTAACGCTACACCCGCGGCTCGTGCAGCCGGTTTCACTAATCGAGTGCAGCGACACAAAATGAGGTTTTACCCTTCGCGCCTCGGCGACCGTTCGGCAGATCCGGCGAGACCCGACAGCTCACACGAAAAACACAAAGTTCTAGTTGGGCGCCAGGTACGGCGGTCCGTACCCACTAAAAGTATCGACACTAAATATTCCTTTAAGCGGTGGTCTCGCCGACGAGGACAACCGGCCCTCCGCCCGAACGGCTCGCTCGCACGTCCGGCAGCTCAGCCCTGCTCTCGGTAGAGGGGCTGGTTCACGCGATGTCGGAAGGATTAGTAGTTAGCGGGTGCTGAAATAATGAAGGCGGATGTTCTCTCTTCGACTTTTATTCGACGGTAGCTAGTTACAATGACGGAATGTTTTGCCCGCGTTCACGCGACAACA
>NW_022639737.1:241840-246049 GCF_010583005.1 Odontomachus brunneus | reverse complement strand
TCTTCGGCTAAAACAGGCCTCCTTAGAACGGATTCCCTGTCGGTCCTTACTTGCTAATAATAATAAGGAAACGATTCACCTGAGATTTCTTTGGTCCGTCCGATGCTCCTGAGCCTGACTTCGCTCTCCCTCGGCGGCAGCGAATCTTCTCTGAAGTCCTCTTCCTCCTGACCCAACCTCTCGACACCCGCACTCTTATTTTATACACCAAATTCGGGCCACGCAGGCTCGCGTCCTATTCGCCTTACCGTTAGGACGCGACATCCACCTGCAGCCGGGAAGCCCGCTTTCGGCTTCCTCACGATTTTCCGAGTGACGGACGATAACAAAAAATCGTCACGTCACACTCTATAGAAAATGTATCATATTCCAACAATTGAATATTCTTCCAACAGTGTCTCTCCTTATATCCTGCGCTCCTACATCTCACCGCATCACACTAAGGCTCATGTCGATGGAAAAAGAAGATGAAAGGAGAAGATGAAAGCGAGAGACACCGATGAGATTTGTAAATAATCTAATTGCTTTCTACTTATCGTTTACTGTTAGAAGAGTATTCAATCGTTGGAATATAATAGAATTCCTATCTGTGTGCCGAGTTCGTAATCGCGAACGTGCCATCCGCCATCGCGACGCGAAGTTTGGCGCGATGCGGCGAAACGTACACAGATAGACGGAGTGTTTCCGAGTGTGTAAAAGGAGGACAAATGTTATCATAGGATCTGAATATCGATATGTATTTCAATATAAGCATAGGTATTGGCCGCGATGTTCTTCCAATTATCGTGCGGCGGTACTCGCGCGGTACATTAGTGAATCTATGCTGAGGCCGAGCGTTCCTCTTGCAACCAATCAGCGTGAGTTTTTCCTTAATCTTTCACAATTAATATCTCGATAATTATTGCGAATATCGCAAAACGGTATAGGACTTTTAAGTTTACATCAACCTGTTCTACGTCCCTACAAAATACTCGGAGGAAAGTGTGAGACATTCTATATATGTACGAGTATTTTACATACAACATGTAATCATATGTAGTTACTTCTATATAGTAACGTATGTTCCCAACTTTTAAGGATATGATACTGTTCCTTTTTTTTTTAGAAAATTCAACCAATAAACAGAAAGTAGAAAGAGAGATCCGTGCCCATATACCAGGTCTGTAAATATGAAACCGGAATTTACCCATAGATGGCCCTATCTGTCAATGTAGTTACCGTCAAACCGCGTCACTAGCCATTTCCTTGTTGACATCTCTGACAAAGATTTTCAACTCACAACAATACAAGTTTCATACAACAGCATAGTTTGTAATAGCGTTGAACATGTCGAATTTTGTGCCTGGAAACTACGATTTGCGGACAGCATTGATTTTCTGTTACCATTTGAAGAAAACTGCTGCAGAATCGCATCGAATGCTTGTCGAAGCTTACGGTGAGCATGCTCTTGGTAAATCACAGTGCTTTGAGTGGTTTAAAAAATTCGAAAGTGGCGATTTTGACGTGAGAAACGAAGAACTTGGAAGACCACCGAAAAATTTTGAAGACAGTGAATTGCAAGCATTGTTGGATGAGGATGACATTCAAACGCAATAACAACTCGCGGATCAATTAAATGTGACACGAGAAGCTGTTTCCATACGTTTGAAAGCCATGGGAAAGATCCAGAAGATAGGAAAATGTGTTCCACATGAACTGAATGAAAGACAGCAGGAAAACCGAAAAACCACTTGCGAAATGCTGCTCGCCAGGTACAAAAGAAAGTCACTTCTCCATCGAATTGTGACTGGCGATGAAAAGTAGATATATTTTGAGAATCCTAAGCGTAAAAGATCATGGGTAACTCCAGGCGAACCATCGACATCGACTGCAAGGCCAAATCACTATGAACGGAAGACAATGCTCTGTGTTTGGTGGGATTAGAAGGGTGTGATCTATTGCTATGAGCTGCTAAAACCTGGCCAAACCGTTAATACTGAACGCTACCGACAACAAATGATCGTTTTGAATCAAGCTTTGCGTGAAAAATGATCAGAATATAAAAAAAGACAACACAAAGTGATTTTGCTTCATGATAATGCACCATCACACACAGCAAAACTGGTCAAGGAAATGATTGAGGCGTTTAGTTGGGAAATACTTTCGCATGCGGCTTACTCACCAGACTTGGCTCCGTCCGATTACTATTTGTTTGCATCGATGGGACACGCACTTGCTAAGCAGAGCTACACTTCTTACGAAAATGTACGAAAATGGCTCGATGACTGGTTTGCCTCAAAAGAGCAACAGTTTTTTTTGGCGTGGCATCCACAAATTGTCAGACAGGTGGGAAGAATGTATAGCTAGCGATGGGCAATACTTCGAATAAAATATTTTTTATCATTTTCATACAATAAACGTGTATTTTCTATACAGAAATTCCGGTTTCATATTTATATAACTGTATCTAGCTTTTCCTTTCTAGGTATCTCAACACGAAATATCAAAGAAGTCTTGCCGAATACTCCGTCCAATACTATATGGTTGTGTTAATACTTGGGCAATTATTTCTTTTCAGCATTTCGGTGATTCCCAACTAAATATCTTCAAACAATTCTGGATCCCCACACATTATTTGGACAATTTCACTTAAGTTCACTTTTTTACTTAAAAATATCAGGAAAAAGGAGTTTTTAGTCATATAATTACACGTGCTCATTTAATACTTAGAGTACCCAGATAGCCATGTCTATTTTTTATTGGAAAAACAGGAAAGGGATTTTTGTTTTGGGATATTTAAATACACAAAAAACAAATTACTTATAAATATATTGTATATAGTGATAAAATGTTTTATTTAACCTCCTTAAACTGCGAGCCGTTCAGCATTAAGACAATTGCTCTGTACAGTGCGCAGCTAGTGTTAGTCATCACAATACCTCACTTCTATGCATAGTTCGTTTTGAGCATCGGATGCTTTTAGGCGCTGTACGCACACAATGAAAGTTGATTGCTAGACGTTCAGAAAGTGTTGTCCACAGACAGTTTAAACTTACGCAAGGAGCACATGTATGCTGTCTAATGTATAAGAATTCAAACACATTTTTTCTATCAATTTTCACTATCGGATAAATTATTACTCAGACAGCACACAATATTTATGACAATATATTTATGACAATATATTTATGACATAATATTTATGACAATAATTCATAAATATTTAGATCGAATTATTTTTTGAAAATATTATTGGGAGTGTGAATAAGTTTTCGCCGTTTCACCATTAGATGGCGGTATAAAAATTTTGTGTGTATAATTCAAGATGATGACGCATCTATATTGAAGTTCTATAACCTATGTTTAAAATCAGTGCGTGTCTTTCCATTAACCTATAAAGAACATTTTCTTTTCATAGTGTAAAACATGTCAAATTTCGTGCCAAATAAACCGTTTTTGCGGGGAATTTTACTGCACTACTTTATTCAGAAGAAATCTGCAGCTGAAGCACACTGAATTCTTGTAGAAACCTATGGTGATCATGCTCTGTCGGAAAAAACATGCAGAGATTGATTTAACTGATTTAAAAATGGTGATTTTGATGTTCAAGATAGAGAACGCAGTAGTGCACCAAAAAAGTTTTAAGACAAAAAATTGGAAACATTACTTGCTGAAGATCCATGTCAGACGCAATCCGATGTTGCAAAATCATTAGGAGTTGATCGAACAACAGTTTCGAAACGTCTGACAGCATTAGGAAGGATACAAAAGGAAGGATCTTGGGTGCCATACAAACTGAAGCTGAGAGACATCGAACGGTGTCTTGTCATGTGTGAACAGCTGCTTCAACGACAAAAAAGGAAAGGTTTCTTACATCGTATTGTGACTGGTGATGAAAAATGGATATACTACAGTAATCCCAAGCGTAAAAAATCGTGGGTTAAGCCCGGCGAAGCAGTAGCATCAACGCCAAAGCGGAATATCCACGGTTCCAAGCTCATGCTCTGCATTTGGTGGGATCAGCTGGGGGTAGTGTATTACGAGCTGCTCCAACCCAACCAAACCATCACAGGAGATCTCTATCGACGACAATTGATGCGTTTGAGCTGAGCATTGAAAGAAAAACGGCTGCAATATGAGCAAAGACACGATAAGGTGATTTTGCTGCATGATAACGCTCGGCCGCATGTCGCGTCGCCGGTCAAAACATACCTGGAAACGCTGACATGG
>NW_022639737.1:241405-241564 GCF_010583005.1 Odontomachus brunneus | reverse complement strand
TTCTGATTACTATTTATTTCGATCGATGACTAACGGCCTGGCTGAGCAGCACTTCACTTCGTATGAAGAAACGAAAAAATGGATCGATTCGTGGATATCCGCAAAAGAAGTGTCGTTTTTTCGACGTGGAATTCGAATGCTGCCAGAAAGATGGGAAAG
>NW_022639737.1:241260-241395 GCF_010583005.1 Odontomachus brunneus | reverse complement strand
TGCTCGGAAGTCGGCCCCCAAAGATCCGTCGGGCCACGCCGGTAGGGTCACCCATGCCGGACGGGCTGACGGGGAGGGGGATTTGGGGGGGGGGCGCGGCTGTCATGGCCGTCCGGACTTATTCCGGGGCAGGGT
>NW_022639737.1:241169-241250 GCF_010583005.1 Odontomachus brunneus | reverse complement strand
GACTTGTTTTTTTATTATTTTTTTTAAATAAAAGATTTATTTTCACAAAAAACGGCGAGAACTTATTTACACACCCAATAT
>NW_022639737.1:239735-241159 GCF_010583005.1 Odontomachus brunneus | reverse complement strand
GTGAGGGGTTGTAAAGTTCTCACTCAAGGATGGACCAAAATGACGACGACACAACGCAAACTTACCGGCCCAGGGGTTTCGGAGCCCCAGGGTCCGGCGGCACGGGGGGTAGCGTCCCGGCTCCCTGTGTCGTCATCATCCGGCGACGGGCTGGCGTGCGGGTTGCCTACGGGCCCGCACGCCGAAGCGGCTACCGTGGAGGTAGAGACAGGAGGAGGTGGAGGGAAAAGAAAAAGGAAGATCTCGGGAAGAAAAAAGGAGATAGATATTGAGGGTTCTGGGACGGACACGGAGGAGGGGTCTGGAGAGGAGGAGGAGTTTTGGTTCGAGGAAGAGGGTAGGAAGGGAAAGTGGCCAGATCCGGAAAATGAGGGTTGGAACAGGGACTTCGTTCTCGAGCGCCTAAGTTTTCTGAGGGAAAGCGCTCTGGAGATTGGAAAAGTCATCTCCAGAACTAAAAGAATGAGTAAGACCGAGAAGGAAGAGATAGGAAGAAGGAAGGAGGAGATGCAGGCATATGGCGAGGAATTGGCAAGGACCTTCAAGACTAGGACTGAGTTTTTGGAAAAGTCAGCGAGGCAGATGGAGGAGTGGATCGACGAGGACGTGGAGTTTGAAAGGGTAGTAGAGAGCAAGCTGGCAGAGTGGCAGGAGAAAGGAGCAAAGTGGGAGTTGGAGCTGAAGAAATGGAAGGAGAAGGAGCCTAAGTGGGAATGCGAAAGGAAAGAGTGGGACAAGGAAAGGAGAGACTGGATGAGTGAAAATGAGGAATTGAGGAGGAAGATGGCGGAGTCGCTCACGAACAGCGGGACTTGCGCTGCTTTGAGGAAGATGAGCCGGGCCGTATCTCCCTTCCCGGAGGTACGACCCGAGGCGAGGGACAGGGCGACGTCCCCGCTCCGGGTGACTGTTGCCTGGGCGCCGCCGGCTGGACAAAAGCCGGTTGCGCCCACGGCGCCCGCTGCGGTTCCGTCGAGCGACCGTGGCCGGGTTTGGGCGGGTAGGGGAAGGAGAGTTCCTTCTCCTCCCCCCAAGAGGAGAATCAGGGACGAGCCGGTCCGTGGGCGTCCACTAGCGCCTCGTGCGTTGCCGGCGCCGCCGGCGACGGTAGCGGTGGCGGTACGCCTCGAGCCGCGGGGCCTCACTTACGCGGAGGCCCCCCGCAAGGCGAGAGGCGATATCGCCCGGGGAGAGGGTGCGGTCCGGCCCGCCTTTGTTAGGAGGGCCGCAGGGGGTGGCCTCCTCTTCGGGCTGGCCGGACCTGAAAAGGAGAGGGAGGCGGACGCCCTAGCAGAGAAGCTCAGGGCGTCGCTCCCGGGGGCCGCGTTACCGCGGCCCTCAAGGTGGGGGGGAGGTCCGTCGATTTTGACGAGTCGGTCCTTCCGGCGGAGGTGAGCGAGGTTCTCGCGGAGCAGGGGGGGGGG
>NW_022639737.1:238954-239591 GCF_010583005.1 Odontomachus brunneus | reverse complement strand
GAACTGCTCCCGGCTCGCCCGCTCCAGTGCCATCGGTGTTGGGGGCTCGGCCACGTCCGGGCGGCCTGCTCCGCGTCTACGGACCGGAGCCGGCTGTGCTACCGATGTGGTCGAGCCGGGCACACCGCGCGGGTCTGCACCGAGAGTGCGGCCTGCGCTGTGTGCCGTGAGGAGGGACGGGACCCGGGTCACCGAATGGGTGGTCTCGGGTGCCCGCTGATGGGGGGCGGTCGGTTTGGCGCTCCGCCGCCGGGCCACCGTAGAGGCCGGCCGCCGAACGCGGCTCCGGGCCAGGGAGGCCCGGTGCCCGCGGGAGGGCCCGGTTCTCCCCCACCACCACCAACCGCGGGGTCTGCGGGGGGACTTCACCCCCCGGAGGGTCCGCGTGAGGTGGAGATGGCCCCGGTCTGACCACCAAGACCGGGGCCACGGCGCTGGCCGAACACCAGGCCGGCGCCGGGGGGCCGGTATTGGGCTTAACCGCCTGGTACCGGTCTCCCCTCTCCACTACCGGCCGCGGCGGGGGTGCGCGGGGGCGCACCCTCCTCCATTGCGGCTCGGGAGGGAGGCGGCGCGATGTAGGGCCGCACCGCGCCGCTGCCAGTAGGCACCACGACCGGGGGTGACTGTACCCATC
>NW_022639737.1:237726-238944 GCF_010583005.1 Odontomachus brunneus | reverse complement strand
CGGTATTGGGCATAACCGCCTGGTACCGGTCTCCCCTCTCCACTACCGGCCGCGGCGGGGGTGCGCGGGGGCGCACCCTCCTCCATTGCGGCTCGGGAGGGAGGCGGCGCGATGTAGGGCCGCACCGCGCCGCTGCCAGTAGGCACCACGACCGGGGGTGACTGTACCCATCCCCGGTAATGTTGGTTTGGGAGACCCACCTCTCACTACCATCGGGAGGAGCGCGGCGAGAGGTGTTGTGTGCGCCTCTCGCCGCGCAAAGAGGCAAGAGTGGCCTCACGGCAGGGGGGGGAGCGACCGGGGAGGGGCTATGTCCCCGCCGCTTTCCCCCCCAGGGTTCGGAGCGCAATAGCGCTAGCGCAGGGCGGCCCCCCGAAGAATGCCGAAAGGTGATGCCAGGGGGTCGCCCTACTTGCGCGGTGAAGGACACACTCAGGGGTTTTTAGTGGGTATACCTCCTCCTCTCCTTTGGAGAGGGGGAGGGGAGTCCCACATACCCCCGGTGACCTCCCCAGGTCTCCGGAGGATGCGTAATGCATTTTCCCCTGAGTTACCAAAAAAAAAAAAAAATAGACAAAAGTAGAAGGGGACAGAGGGGGTCACGTAATGATACCAAGGACCTTGACCTTGAACTCGATTTTCAAGGTTATTTTAAGGTCAAAGTGATTTTTTTAAATGGGAACACCTATTTTTGACCCCGGACTTGAAAAGAGCGGGAAATTTTACGTTCAAAATGATATGTTAATCAAGGTCATGGTAAGGTCGAATGAAGGTCAGGTTTGCGAATTTTGATTTCCCAATTGAATATATCGGAACCTAAGCCAAATACGTAAAATTGGTTCAAACAAATGTTAAAGGGGGCCGAGGGGGTCACCTATCTGTACTCTGATCTTGACCTTGAACTCGATTTTCAAGGTTATTTCAAGGTCATAGTGATTTTTCAAAATGGGAATCACTATTTTCGAGGGTTTCTTTAACTGTATTAACCTTACTTTTAGCGCTACCCAGAAACAACGACGTGGACGTAGTAAGTACTGTTTCCTTTGGGGTGCTGGATTAAAGTGAGTCCCCTCGCCTCTCACTATTTTAAAAATTATTAATTTAATTTCGAAGCAAATGTTCAAAATTGTTTCCATTTGCTTGAAGGCATAAAATCAAATGTCTTTGGAAATGGCGCACGGTGTTAAGGAGAGTTTGCCTTGGAATTGCAGCGCATGC
>NW_022639737.1:237511-237716 GCF_010583005.1 Odontomachus brunneus | reverse complement strand
GGCCTCCCGAAGAATGCCGAAAGGTGATGCCAGGGGGTCGCCCTACTTGCGCGGTGAAGGACACACTCAGGGGTTTTTAGTGGGTATACCTCATCCTCTCCTTTGGAGAGGGGGAGGGGAGTCCCACATACCCCCGGTGACCTCCCCAGGTCTCCGGAGGATGCGTAATGCATTTTCCCCTGAGTTACCAAAAAAAAAAAAAAAT
>NW_022639737.1:236159-237501 GCF_010583005.1 Odontomachus brunneus | reverse complement strand
GGGGTGCTGGATTAAAGTGAGTCCCCTCGCCTCTCACTATTTTAAAAATTATTAATTTAATTTCGAAGCAAATGTTCGAAGTTGCCTCCATTTGCTTGAAGGCATAAAATCAAACGTCTTTGGAAATGGCGTACGGTGTTAAGGAGAGTTTGCCTTGGAATTGCAGCGCATGCTCGACGAATGCGATCAGAACACGAGCATCATTTTCGTCGTATTCGTGGCGCCTGCGATGGCGAACCATATGTCCACCACGAGCTCTTTCAGTTAATGTACTTATTGTCCTATGAACTGGGTGTCGTCTATCTGGAAAGCGTTCAGCGTAAAGTCTTGCTGCAGCACGATAATTATTATGACTTTCGCCTAACACCATTATCATATCAACAATGTCATCGGGCTGATAATCAGCCATTTTTAGAGCTGTTCTTCTAACAAATTGTAGATAATGCAATATTAATCGAAATTTTACAAACTATAAAAAAAGAGAAGAATCGAAGAATTATTGAATCGTACTTTATGACTATGAAAAATCAAATTGATGTAACAACTAAACAAAGTATATTTTTATGAGAGAGATATTCAAAATATTCATGAGACATGTACGTACTCAGGATTTTTAATATTCATTGTTTTTTTCGCAATCATGGAGTCGCCGTCTTTACTTGGATATGGGTTATGGGTTGGGTTATGATTATTGGTCCGATTATCGTTATGGGCTCGTATTGGATTATGGATTGCGTTGGGTTATGGTTTAAGTTATTAGTTAGTACGATACTTACGCATGCGCAGTAATAATTATTTTTTTGAGGAAAATGTTAATAGGCATACCTATTTCTGGGTAGCGCTAAAAGTAAGGTTAATACAGTTAAAGAAACCCTCGAAAATAGTGATTCCCATTTTGAAAAATCACTATGACCTTGAAATAACCTTGAAAATCGAGTTCAAGGTCAAGATCAGAGTACAGATAGGTGACCCCCTCGGCCCCCTTTAACATTTGTCTGAACCAATTTTACGTATTTGGCTTAGGTTCCGATATATTCAATTGGGAAATCAAAATTCGCAAACCTGACCTTCATTCGACCTTGCCATGACCTTGATTAACATATCATTTTGAACGTAAAATTTCCCGCTCTTTTCAAATCCGGGGTCAAAAACAGGTGTTCCCATTTAAAAAAAATCACTTCGACCTTGAAATAACCTTGAAAATCGAGTTCAAGGTCAAGGTCCTTGGTACCATTACGTGTCCCCTTCTGTCCCCTTCTACTTTTGTCTGGACCATTTTTCTCTATCTGACTTAGATTACGAGAACTTCAGGTGGGGAGATTAAAATGGCCAACCCTGTATA
>NW_022639737.1:235069-235875 GCF_010583005.1 Odontomachus brunneus | reverse complement strand
TCTATGTGCCGTAGTTTGAGGGATTCCCAGTTCTCGTTCTATTTGACGGGTACTAATATGGGGATTTTGATGAACCATAGCCAAAACTGCGAGCAATCTAGGGTCATTATTATTATGAAGTCTATTCCTTCGCCTTTCGCGATGAAGTGGATTATTACGAGATCTCCTTTCAATGTTTATAATTTGTTGATCAGTAGGATGGCGGCGATTTGGGAATCGCTCCGCATAAGTACGGGCAGTAAGTCTGTAATTTCTACCACATTCACCAAAGGTTATAAGAATATCGACTACTTCTGTAGGCGTATAATTTGCCATTTTACCAGAATTTTATCAGAGTACAAATGTTAAAAAAATACATAAACACTTGTGACTTTGGCACTAAATGGACAAAATTTTGGAGGGATACTTAGAGGAACTCCATCAGATGGAAAGTCCAAAATGTCTCGGTACTTTGGACCATTCAAGTTGCCTAAAGGGCAGATTACGCTAAAAGCAGTTTCTTGAGAAGTAATTAATGAGTAATAAAAAATAATGAGAAGTTTGTTTTAAGACTAATTTCGCGTATTAACAATGAAAACGTGGTATTTTTATTGTTAATTTATTGCAGAATCGTAAGCATGGGTTCTCAGTAAGAGAAATCGAAGAAATTGAATTTCGTCGATTACAGCGCCATCTATCATGAATCGAGAAAAATGTTTCAGACAAATTGTATGTGTTTTTAGCCAAAGATTCCGAATATGCAATAAAAAATAGGGGTTCCCAATTAAGATTTCAATCTTGCCCCCCCTCACCGCCCAGGGGGAGTG
>NW_022639737.1:229887-234660 GCF_010583005.1 Odontomachus brunneus | reverse complement strand
GGTGTTCCATTTAAAAAAATTAATGTGACCTTGACCTGACCTTCGCTACGCAACCCAAGGTCAAACTGATGTGATCAGTAAATACATCTTTTTAAACGCCACAACTTTTATCTGAAACATTTTTTTCTAAAATGCTTAGTTTTCGAGATATTTCACCGGTCCGGGACTTTTTGAACACCCTGTATATTAAATATAGGCTAAATATTTTACACAATATTTATAGTAAACAAAAAATAAATATTATTAGTAATATTTTGTAAATATTTCTATAAATAGTATGTATAAAAAAATAAATGTAATTATTTATAATTATTAAATTAATGAAAAAATAATAAAGTCAAAATTTAAATTGGTAATGTATACCGCAAAAATTCTTTAAATCAAAGAAATATATTTTGTTAAATATAATTTCTTAACTTAAAAAAGTATTTATTAGATTTTAGAAAATATGTAATAAATATAAAGTAATATTTTTTAAATGTGTGAAATAAGCTGTAAAATTTTTAATTTCTAGAAAATAATGACTTCCTTACAAGAAGAAAATTAGTTTTTTTTTATGTAAAAACTATGTTTAAATAAATATTTTTTTGTTTTAAAAGTAAATAAGGTACAAGTAAATCATTTTATAAATCTAAATAAATTATTTTCTAATATTAAAAATATCTTTTTTGTGTTTCAAATTAAAGTTTCTTTTATTATTAGAAAACAATTTATTTATATTTACAAAATGATTTATTTTTATTTTATTTACTTTTAAAACAAGTAAATATTTTTTAAATATATTTTTTACATACTTTTCAAACATATTTTACATTTAAAACATTTCTATTCTCTTCTTTTAAATAAATCATTTGTTTTTGTACATGAATATACCATATGTATACAATACAAAGCGTTCCTCAATTGAAGTGATAATGGCGCAGTAGGTAAGATGAATGTCTCAAGAACCAAAGGTCTCAGTTTCGAATCTCGGCAATAGAGTAAGCAAATTTTCGAAGTAAAATTTAACTTGAATTAAGCAACATATGAAACAATATAAAGTGAAAACTAAGAACATATATATTTTAAAAATTTAAGAAAAAACTCAGAAAAGAGAAAAAAGTATATAAATGTATATATTTTAATAAACATTTTTATGAAAAGAATGAAATAGGACATAAAGAGCCAAATTACGGATGTTACGTATTTAATAAAATTAATCAATACAAATTAAATACAAATACGTTTCGACCATTGGATTTGGTCCTCTTCAATAAGTTTTAATAAAAGTCAAATATACTCCATGTAATTCATCGAAGTTGTGTTCGAGACGCAAATTTCACATATCGTGCTCTAATCATTACATCAATGTTCGCAGACTAAATAAACCACAAATAAAAATTATAAATAAGTAATACGCTAAAAGATTTGTCAACATACGAAAATATACAATGCGATCATACCAAAGATGTAAAAAGAGAAAAAGCTCCACGGATCCAACCGCTCGTGTGCGAACACATAGAGATAAACACTCCGCATGACGAAGGCGAAGACACAATTAACGCTAGAATATAAGGTAGAAGAAGGAAATCAAATCAGTCGAAGCATCACAAAGAAAAGAAATGTAATCAAAGTCTGTCACGAATCAAATCCAACAAAGAAAAATAAACATTGTCCAATCCTTTCAAATCTGACAGCAAATTCAAATCATTGTTTTGACGTTTTATATGTATTATTTCAGAGACGAGACGTTTATGATAATCAGGCTCCTAATCCAAAATCCTAACCCCATCCCAATCAAAATCATGACTAAAAAGTACTTTGTGGTCGGTAATTGAAGAAGGTTGCGTAATAGTCCGTATAATATGTGTATGATGTTCCTTAATGCGCGTCTGTAATTGTCTTTTTGTTTGACCGACATACAAGGCGTCACAATTACCATAATTAATCTTATATACTACATGTGTACGTTCATCCTTCTCTAAACGATCCTTATGACTGGTTATAAACTTATCTAATTTGTTCATAACTCTATACGACATCTGATATTTTGATCCTTTCAAATATCTTGATATTTCCCAATGAGAAATTTCTGATAAAGAACATCATGAGAAAATTCCCCTGATGTGAGTCCGTATCATTTGTCTGTTTGACACCCTTATAGGTCCCGTATGCGATCAAATCCCTAACTCGTTCGTTAATGACCGGAAAAATAAATTGTATAACAATTATCCAAAAGAATCTGTATACAATCTTGATGTTCTTCTCATGAAACATAGGATGAGATAATTTCAAAACTCAGTTCATTAGTGACAAAACTATGCCTTTTTTATGATTTGTTGAATGTTGAGAATAATAGTTCAAAATTCGGCCTGAAAAAGTGGGCTTTTGATACTAATCACAGACGAGTTGACCGTTAAATCTTATCAAGGACACATCCAAAAAACCGAATGCACCCTCTGACTCTAACTCATATGTAAATTGAAGACGTGAATGATAAAAATTGAAAGTATTCACAACAACATTCAAAAGACCTGAAGGAAGTGTCATTATAATATCATCTACGTATCTGTAATAAAAAGGTGGAATAAAAGGCAAGCGGTTCAAAAGGTCTCCAAATCTACTATAACTAAATCAGCTATTACAGCTGATAACGGGGAGCCCATGGGTGTGCCAAACAACTGCTTGTAATAAACCCCGTCAAACAGAAAATAAGTAGATTGCAGCACAAACTCAACTGCTTTGAGAAACTCCTCTCGAGGAATGGAAGTGTGACCAGAAATATATGGCCATCTTTTTCTCACGCTGACTAAGGCTAGTTTGATTGGGATGTTGGTAAACAAGGATATGACGTCCAAAGAAGTCAAAATAAAGGAATCGTCCAATGTGAAATCTTATTACTAAATTCATAACTGTTATTCACCCGGCTGCGGGGATGTGGAATGCTCTTGTACAAAATTTTATGAATATACACCGCAAAACCATATAAAAAGCCATTAACAGACGAAACAATGAGTCTATATAGACAACCTTGCTTGTGGATTTTAGGTAAACCGTAAGCACGAGGTAGCAAGGAATCCGATGTTACGAGCGATTTATAGATTGTCTGATTAATGTATTCTTTTTGATAATATCTTTTAAGTTATGTTCTAATTGTTTTATAGGATTTTTTGATAATACGATATATGTATTTCTGTTATTAAGCATTGTTCCTATTTTAGACACATAATCACTCCTGTCAATGGCAACAGTAACGTTACCTTTGTTTACTCTGCAAAACATGATATTATTGTTACTTCTTATAAACCTCGAAGTTCTTTTTACTAAGATATCTAGCTGAGTCTCTACATTGTTTATAAAAGGTGAATCCGAAAAATAAGATCTCAACGATGAGTTAATCGCAAGTATCATCTTATCCTTATTAAGAGAACTACAATATCTGAGACCCCTTTCAAAATCTTTAATGCCTGCAATAGTCATATTATTGCGACAATTATGTGTCGGAAGAGCAAACCGTTCCCCCAACTATAATATAAGAGAGACTGGACATAATTCGATATTACAATATTCGATAAATTAATGAGCCATTATCTTTAGAAAAAGGTGAATTGAAAAAAGGTTCCCTATATCATAATTAAAATCTTTAGGTGACACTTGTACACCAATTGTTGTAACAATATCAGACAACTGTGTATTTTCCGTGATGGAAAACAGAAATTCAGACTCACTGTTATGAGAGTTGGTCGCTCTGGGTCTAAGTGTCATAGAATGTCCTTTTTCATAACATAGTAACTAACAGGTTTCAGTTTGTCAAGTTGTTCATTGAAAAGTTTCTTAGTCAAAAAACTGAACTTTTTTCCGGTGGAATGTTCCTTATTAATATAGTATCTATGACACTTAGATGTTGAGTATTAAAGAATTCAAGCCAAACGTTGTCAGAAACTTTCTTCTGTATACTAGTATAATAAGTTAAGTTCATAATCCTCTTCTTTAAATAAAAGAGGTGTCTACATACGACATTGATTTTGTAAGTTAATAACAATCTCTAAACCTACTGTTTCGCATGTTTATATTTCTTCGCGTATTTTTGGTTGTGAAAATCAATCCCGCAACCTATCTTAAGTAAATATTAAGGTAAAATGTCATATTCTCTACGTAAACATAGAAACCCAAGTTGTAAAGTGACATTAATGATCTTGTAATTAAGTTTAATCCATTCTTTCAACAATGATGTAATATAAAGTCCGAAATAAACGATTATAAATAGAAAAAAATTAGAACGATAGAACTTGTACGAACGTATTTTTCAGTCAGAGTAAGAAAAATCTAATGTGCAAATAATATAAGCTCTGTAGAACAAATCTATGAAAAGAATGTCCTGTTTCATTCTTTTCATATATTTGTTCTACAGAGCTTATATTATTTGTACATTAAATATTTTTATAATTTTTATGATAAATATTTATGATCTATTGAAGCTAAGGTCATAAAAATATTTATGAAATATTTTGGTAAATATTAGGTGAAGTAAAAAGTTCTGAGCGTTTTTTCGCTTTATTTCGACGATGAAATTAACATAGTTAGGATTATCCGATTTCGATCAAATATGCGCCGTTTTGTTCGATAACTTTTGTCCATTTTGAAGGCAATTTCATAATTCCGCGATTGAAGAAGTTCTCGTCCCTATTGGTAAAAAACTTGACCAGCTCATTTTCACAAGCCTCTCTTGAGGCCAGTTTTGTACCATCAAGAAAATTTTGCAAATGCTTGAAAAGGTGATAATCGCTTGGTGCC